>NC_139007.1:22652185-22897185 GCF_964374135.1 Grampus griseus | reverse complement strand
TGCATTTATTTAGTGTCCTACTATGCAGCTGTTTTTTGAACCTCCCCAGAATGTAGGTCAACATCACCACGGTTCCTCATATATGTTGGTATTTTGAGAGTTGAGATATCTTGCCATTTTCTTCCCCAGACGTAGGTCTCCTCAGGTTACATGTATGGTTTTAGTAATCGTGGAACTGAGCTCATGAATTCTTTCTGTTAGCACTCACCCCGGAATTATGACGGTAAGCGCGCAGATCACACCTTTACCTGGAATAAACAGAGCGCTCGTGACGGTGCTGGTCATATGGTCTAAAACTGAAGCTGCCCCACTGTTTTCTAGGCAGCCCTGATGATCTGACTGCGTAGTTACAAGGCAGTTTTCATTTATTTTACTCGAAGAGAGAACTGGTAAGTTTTTGTGGTGGTGAATTGTACACATTTTGACTGCGTGATATCCACATTATCGTAATGAGGTTAAGAGTTGTCATTATTTTAAACCTACACACATCCTTGAGTGTTCCTTCTACAACAGAATTTCTCAGTTTCAGCACTGTTGACATTTTAGAGCAGATAATTCTTATTGTGGGGGCCGTTTTGTGCCTGGTGGGATATTTAGCAACATCCCTGGCCTCTACCCACTAGATGCCGGTAGCACCCTCCTCCAGTCGTGACAACCAAAAATGTCTCCATGCACTGCAGGTGTCCCCTGGTGGGTAGAATCACCCCGACTCAGAACCACCTGTCTGTTCGTATTTTGGTTTGGAGGTTCACCCTCTGCCTCCTAGTCTAGGTGCTCAGTTACGTCTGAGATGGACTTAAAGGGTATAAAATAACATTTTTCCTCCTGCCATTTATTCTAAAAGTGGGAACCCCAAGTTAGGTAAAGTTTTCGAAGGCTCAAGCAAGGGTATTTTAGGGAAGAAATTTTCCCACAGGACAACCTGGCGTTTTGTTGCACAGGACAGCCTCTCTCTTGGGCTTCTGGCCTTAGCAGGTGGAACCCTTCAAGGCTGCGCTTTCCCAGGGCTATTCAAGAGCAGATGACTCCACTGGCTGCGCCTGGGGGTGTTGACCTGCGGAGAAGGGGGACTTCTCTTCCTGGACCGAGCAGAGCCCCAGGCCACCAGTTCAGTGGCTCTCGCCAGGCTTACTTCCTTCCTCTCCAGCCCCAGAAAGAGGGGAAGAGGCAGGACCACAGTTCTTTCTTTGGAGCAAAGCAGACATCCTCCCCAATCCCAGTGGCTGTGGTCTCCGAAGCTGGAACTCTCGTTAAGCAAGGAATGTGGAGCTCTCCACAGGCTAAGGCAGCCATAAATTTCCTCTGTTTGTTTTGTGAGGACTAGTGTCGACTGCCGTAATGAGATCAGAGGATCCCCTGGGGACCAGGCCTCCAGGTCAGCGGCTGGAGCCGTTTTCTGTGGCTGTTCTCTTGGCTGCTGTGGGAGGATGAGGCCCCTCTCCAGACCACGGGTGTGATGTGGGGATGTGGTTGCATCCTAGTCTTACTTCTCATCCTCTTTGCCTCTCTCGTGCTACCAAAACGTCAGTGTGAGGTCATCCAGCTCTAGATCGTTGAAGAGTTGACGTCAGGCACATTCCTTTCCTCAGAACCCAGGACAGACTTAGCTAGCTGGGTACAGAGAGTGCAGGGCGGTGACGGCTTCCTTGGGGTAACTTCCTGCGCAGCTGATGCTGGCTGAGGGCACATCTCTCAATGCCTGGCCTGACCCTTAAGCGCTTCTTCACCCAGCATCACTCTGCTAGGAGGAAAAGTCAGGGTGTGAGTCACGACAATACGGCGTATGCTACAAAGAACATATTTCTAGCTCTTGCCTGAATTACAGCCAAATGGCCACAGAGGGGACGGCTGGATATGCCAGAATTGCGTTTAGGGAACCCCCAAACTGGAATTTGTGACAGAACAGTATCCTGAGCTGGTGCAGCCTGGCCCCCGTCCAACCCCCAGCCCCACTCCACCCACCCCCAAAATCCTTAGGTATGTTGGATGAAATAGAAAATAATAAGTGCATCGTGAGCTCGAAGGCAGGAAAGGGAGATAGCAGGTGCCAGAAGACGCTGATGCCACAGACCGGGCCATAGGTTCTAGGGGCTGTGGTGTTTATACTCCCACAGGAGCTGTTGGCCCACAGCAGCAAGATGAATTCCCTGCAGAGTCTCTCTGTGGGGTTCTGAGTGTGAGTGTTTGGGGCACAGGGCTGGGGAGATGGGCATCCGGTGTTCCGTTGTTTGAATGGCTGTGGGCTCCCTAGTTACACTACCTGCAAGGTGTGGGAACTTCAGTTATTTTGACGCTAAACTCATTTGAGAGCACTGAGAGCCCCAGCGCCCTGGCAGAAGCAAACTTTAGGACACAGGGTGCCCTCACAAAGAACAAGCCACACTGTGGAGAAGCTGGTGTTGGAAAGGACGAATGTGAGCCTCAGGGAAGCAGAGGTCAACAGAGAATCCCTGAGATTGCTTTCGACAGGGGCCCATTGTGGCAAATTGAGCTGGAGAATCAATGAATGTTTCTTCCCAGAGGAACAAGGCATCACACCCAGTCTGACTTGCTAAACACATGAGTTTCGCTGTAAGCACTCTGCTCCCAATAAGGCGATTGCCTCTCACTATGACCTATCTATCCTCAAGGTATTATTGAGAATATTTAAATTCCTTAATTAGAAACCTTTTATTGGAGAGATAGCTGGTCCTCTTGAGCTTCTGGAAAGAGATAGCTTCCTAGTGATTTCCATCGTCTTCCTTTTCAGTGGGTCATTCTGAAGTCCCCCGCTGACTAGGCTGTCTGTTGAGTTATTTTAGCTTCTCACCAAATCACAGGAAATGTGTTTGCCTGAATTGTTCAGCAAACCCCCCAAGGGAGAAGGAAGCTGAGATTGTTTGAAGGTCTCTGGGATTCTTTCAGCATAACATCAAAGAAACCTGGGCAAGTCAGTCATGGTTAGTAAACCTTTGTCCTAGAGGAATACAAGTCAGCCGTCTCAATCCAAAGTGGACAAATGGACTGGGGATTTGCCTCCACCTGTGGCCAGACACCAGGTACACTGCTGGCAGTGACATGCACTGTTGGCAAACGTGAGTTGAGGATGCTAAAATTAAGGCATGATTCTTTATTTATTAGTAGGGTGATGAAATTGCTTACGTTTAATTTTTTTCTTCTGAAGCATGCAAAGAGTGCCCAAATAGTACCCTGTTGACCTAAAAGTGATGCCACACTTCTTAAGAGAAAACTCCTCAGTATTTTATTCTTAATTTGAACCTGTTTTTTCATTTAGTCTCAAAATATTCTGGCCAAGTGAGGAGTAGATATAGATATTGTCATTAAAGCATCAGAAGAACATAAAATGAGAAGAAAAGGCTCAGTTGGTGCCCGATTTAAGGAAGATCTTCCTAAATGTTTGTCACCAGCAATTTAGCCTGCTATAACAGAATACCATAGACTGGGAAGCTAAACAGCAGTTTATTTCTCACAGTTCTGGAGGCTGGTAAGTCCAAGATCAAGGTGCCAGCCCATTTGGTTCCTAGTGAGGGCTCTCTTCCAGACAGCTGACTTCCTAATATATCCTCACATGGCGAAGAGAGGGAGAAAGAGAGAGAGAGAGAGAGAGAGAGAATGCATGCACACACGTGAGCTCGCTGGCATCTCTTCTTATAATGGCACTAATCCCATAATGGGGGCTCCATCCTCGTGACCTCATCCAAACCTAATTACCTCCCAGAGGCCCTGCCTCTAAATATCATCACACTGGGAATTAGGCAACATATGAATTTTGGGGGGACACAAACATTCAGTCCATAACAACATTATAATTAAATTTTGCATATATTGAGTGCCTACTGCATGTAAGGCAGTGGGATAAGTGCTGGTTATTTGGGCATAAAACAGACAAAATCTCTTCCCTTGAAATACTTATAATCCAGTAGGGTAATTGAGAGGTGAACACCTACGTACAATTACAAGCAGAATGAGGTGGTGCTGAATGGTGATGGGAAACAGGAAGAGGAGAAGAGCCTCATCTTTTTTAACATCATGCATACAGTACTTTCTTCATGTTTTCATTTAATCCTCAAAATAATCTTAGGAGGTATAAAGAATTTCCCCAGATTTTACAGATGAAGGAATAGAGACTCGGAGAAGGTTAGTGCCAAGAGGCAGCGTTGACATTCACACTGGTGTGGTTCCAGGGAAGCCACAGCAGTACAACCCTAGAGGGTCAGGAGACAGGCTGGGAGCCACCAGCCCTGGAGATTTAAAGGGACAGAGAATCCCCCGACCGACATGAAAGGTGTACAAATAACAGATACAACCTGACCGACCAAATCCAACCCGTACGGGATTTCCAAAGTATTAACCTCAATTGCCAACATTGAAAAAGCATGTGATTTTACGTAATCTCTCAATATTTTTGTCTTTCTTGAATGTCAGCTCTGGGGCCGCGTACCTTGTTCTTACCTTCTTGGAGCTACACCTGAGTGGCAGACTCTCCAGTCTCCCTACCCCGCATTGTCTTCTCTGGCCTATTCCCTCATGTCATTCTTTCTTGACCCCTTAGGCATCTGAATTTGTGTCCTCTGGTTTAAATTGCCACCCAGGCAAGAGAAGTAGGCTGAACCAGGCCCCCTCTTGGGAGCTCTTCTGTACTGTGCCTTTAATTAAGATACTCCTAAATCACTGAAATTGATCTTTCATAGCGTGATAGCGCTAAACTTAGATATCCTGACTTAGGATTTGACTACGTACGGGGAACCCCCAGCATACATGCCAGAAGCGGTCATCTGAACGCAGCTGACACTCTACCCCTTGGCACTGTGCTGCTAGCACTCTGCTACTCCCCTTCTGGCTCTCAAGGCAATTTTTGTGTGTTAACCAGGAGTGTCTCTCTCCTTTGTAATCCTTTCATTTCCTCTTCCTTATCACAGTTTCCTGTTGAAATATAGCTCATAGGCTAGTTAGTATTTCAGAATATTAATTTTCAAATTGCCAGGAAGAAGACTTCTGATGATGCTCGGTGGCCAGATGCTCTCACCCTTCTGGCTAGGGTCATGTGTTTTCTGTGACACGCCGTGAAGACAGGGTGGCCAGCGTTGTCCTGTCTCTTGGGGCAGAACCATGGTATGGCATGTTTGCTGCCTAAAGCTGGGGGTGACAAGGGCACAGAGGTCCTGAAGAACCAGAGCCACGTGTCTGCTGGAACCCTGAGGATGGAGAAGGACTTCAAGAAGTTCCTCAGAGAGCATTGCTCTGGTCCCTCTGCTCCTTATTCAGGAAGAGTGGAAGGAGACAGCCACTTGGGATGTGTGTGCACATTCAGGGTAGGGGACAGGGGTCTGTTTGCTATTTCACCTTTGGATCCTTTAATCCCCGCACCACACCCCTTATTGTGGAAGGGAGGGATTGGACTGTCTGTAATTAAATGGTCTTACATTTTCCAGTTTTGCACGAGGAGATTCCACTTGAAGGTGGTCAGGACTTGGCTTCAGAGACGTGTGAACTACTGCAGCCCATGAAATTTACTCCCCCGAGGTGGAAGGTATTAGGGCTCTTCCTCTCATCTGTTCATGCGGTTTCCCAAGCTCCTAAGTCCTAGATTTTGAGAATTTCTTCTAGACTCTTATCATCTTGCCTGCTCTCCCTTTCTTTCCAAAATCTGTTCATCTTTTTATTCCCTTATTCCTTCCCCACAAGCTCTTGGGTCCTCATGCTGCAGCCCTAAGTTTAGGATGCTGGATTCAGTGGTGGGAGGGAAGGGACTGGAGGCCATTCCACAGGCTGACCTCAGGGTGTGTTATATGTAAAAGCCAGAAGGAACTTGGACACTGTGAGGTATAAACGGCTGGTTCCTGTTGATGTGTTCCCATAGAAGTGCCTGAGCTACCCGGCTTTGAGTTGTATCACAAAAGGCTTCTAGAATGAGCATCTTGGTAGGGGGTGCGGGTGTTGGAGTGGGGAAAAAAGCCCAGTTCATCATATTCCATTGATGGGTAGTAAGTATTAGTTGTATTTTCAAGGGCCAAGAAATAGCGCAGTACACACACACACACACACACACACACACACACAGCCCTTTGACATGTTTAAGCTTCTCTTTAGAGTAAGGAGAAGAGAATAAAGTTGGCTTATGCTGTTCTCACCATATACCTCTCTACTCCATTATCAGTGATCCAGGCGACATACGCTTTTCTCTGTGGTAGGTGGAGACTGGTGGTAAATAAATAGTGGTGAAACAGGTAGGCCCAGGCTTAACTTTACTCCAACTCCCACTTGCTGACACTCGGGCCCTGAGAGTGTATAATCTCAGAGAAGCCATAGGATGCGGCATTGTCATCAGAAGCCTGAGTCTCTGGGTCCCTTCCGCAGTGAGGACCAGCTGGCGAGGGGCACTCGGCCACATCGCTGAATCTGTCTCCAGGGCTCTGTTGGTTCGCCTGCCCTTTGCTTTTCTCCTTTCTTTGTAGCCTTCACCTTTTCTTTTCATTCTCTCTTTGCTCTCTTCTTCTTACACGTCCCCAGTCACCACCTCCCTGCTTACCCACACTTCTTTACCCGCCTGGAAAGACGAATTGCATTTCATTAACCTTTTAGATGCCTCAGCTTGACCTTGGGCTTTATTGAACCAACCCTGTTAGGAGCAACTGAGTGGAAGAAGTCACGCCTTGGTCTCTGGGATGGGCTTTCTCCAGCCACCCTTGAAAGGCATCTGTGCTTTCCTTTCGCTTAGTATCAGGAGAATCCAGCTTCATGAACCATTAAAAAAAAAAACACTGAGGGCTTCCCTGGTGGCGCAGTGGTTGAGAGTCCGCCTGCCGATGCAGGGGACGCGGGTTTGTGCCCCGGTCCGGGAGGATCCCACATGCCGCGGAGCGGCTGGGCCCGTGAGCCATGGCCGCTGAGCCTGCGCGTCCAGAGCCTGTGCTCCGCAACGGGAGAGGCCACAACGGTGAGGGGCCCGCGTACCGCAAAAAAAAAAAAAAAAAAAGAAAAGAAAAAAACACCGAAAAATAGAATAAAGAAGAAAACTCCCTTGATTCCACTATGGTAACTCTGGTATCTTTTCCTCCAAGGCTTTATACTTAAGAGGCAGCCTCATTGTTTAAGCTGTGGATTTTTCTAAGCTTCTTCATAAGCTGAATTGGCTATAAAACAACGAGGTTCTCTGTGTTTCAAAGGAGATCAAAAGAACTTCATGGAATAAGGTCGGTCTTCTCTGTTGCTGTCCAGAAGCAAACTGACCCAATTTCTAATTCTGTCGTCCATTTGCTGAGGTGTTTTGTGTTAATGGTGGTCTTTGAGTGTGTGTATGTGTGTTTTATTGGGGGAGGTTTTTTTTTTGCGGTACGCGGGCCTCTCACTGCTGTGGTCTCTCCCGTTACGGAGCACAGGCTCCGGCCGCGCAGGCTCAGCGGCCATGGCTCACGGGCCCAGCCGCTCCGCGGCATGTGGGATCTTCCCGGACCGGGGCACAAACCCGCGTCCCCTGCATTGGCAGGCGGATTCTCAACCACTGCGCCACCAGGGAAGCCCTGGGGGAGGTTTTTTATTGGTGGTCTTTGAACATATTTTAATTCTGTAGTATCTTTAAGGGAAGTCACTTCCAGCCCAGGGTCTACTGCCTACTATAGCATGACTAAGAAGAATTCTTTTTCCTCTCTGCATCTGGTGTCCTAATTAGGAAAACTACCACTCAGATTGATCTCAGTACTAAATAAGAGTATTAATATAAAAGTGCATTGTACAGTTTCGTGCGCTGCATAGCTGTATTCAGTTTTTTTTTAAGATTTATGATCCTGGACATGAAAAGATTTTCCTCTTTTAAGAAAACCCTGAAGTCAATTTGCAACAATTATCAACATTGTTTTTAAGGTCCTGCATTAAGAGTCATGACATCATCCTAGGCTTTATGAGTGAGAGCAAAGAAAAAAAATCTATTCATAATATTTATTAAGAACTTTCTAGGTGACTAATATTTCCTTTGAAGAGTTTTTATTCTGACTTTGTTATAGAACCAACATACATGAAAATGAGACAGGAACACTTGGTGAGGGTGGGGAACATGAGAGGATCCAAAGTTAGTTGACTGCAAACGATATATAAGCAAGTTCTGAGGGAGTGGGGATGGTGGAATGATTGGAGCTGGGTGGGATTCCCTTGGGGAAATTATGTTCAAGAATCCTTGTCTGTTTGTTATTATTTCCTTGTGCCCACCTTTCCTGTGTTGATACCGCTGTGTCCATTTGAATGGAATTGTGACATCAGGCATCTCTGCCAGGCTTTTGGACAAACTTCCCAGTTAAGTGTTGGGCTGTAGTTTTTAAACAGATCAGATACATATGTCAAAAAAAGGAATTAACATGTATAGAATTCTACTTTAAAACCCAGAAATTCACTAGCATCTGTTTCTGGAAATTCGAAGGTAAAAGTTACATGGAGAATTTTCTTTCAGTCGCTTTAAGGTTGGTTAGAATTAGATGTTGGATTTTCTTGGCTTTGAAACAGTGATTACTCAGGCCTCATGTACAGATGAGGGGGTTTGGATGTAGTTTAGGCTACAGAGTCAGAATTCCAGGGTCTCTCCATGTGGTACATCATTGTTAAAATACGTCATTGCTATGACTGAATGTGGTATTTTCTTTGGAATCTCTGTGTCTCAAATAGCCAGGGAGTGATCTTCCGTTTCCTCTCCCTATCTTCTGATTTATAATAATAGTGTATTCAAAGAATAGTAATGTGTGCGAAGTAGGAGTTTATCTTTCGAAAATGTATATTGCAAAATCACTTTCTTAATGGTGCAAGTTGTTAATATGGAGAATACAGCCTTGGACTTCTGTGCCCTCGACTCAGTTAGCAGACATGCGTCTTGTTCTCTGACAGACCAAGGCTGGCTGCTAAGAGCCAGAGGTGATGGTAGGCTAGTGGGATTCTGAGTACTTCTTCCTTTTTCTATTGAACATTTTCTAGATTGTTAATATAGTTAAAAATAATATATTTTTTAAAGCACTGCGGTTCCGCTTAAACCTCAAATTCCAGTCTTTATGGAAAGGTTCAGATATATAAATCCTTCCTAGATGCAACCTGAAAAAAATAATACAGAAATAAGGTGATTATAAGGCACCTTACATGTTTTGTTCTCCTCTCAAATCCACCCAGAAACATCTTTCAAAGGAAAAGGCTACAAATCCAATTATGTGGTTGAAGATATTTTCTTTCTGTATTTTTTCGTAATATCTGACAAATTAGGAATCCTGGAAGTGAACAATGACTGTTCAATTCTAAAATGTAATTCAAATGAATCAAAAAACCTACCTAAACAACCAATAGTGTGGATAAAAACGTGGACCCTTATTTCCTTAAGGGTCCTTTCCTTATTGAGGAGACGTTGGGTCATCTGCTTCATTAGGCCCACAGTACAGAACTCCTGAATTCTTTTATGGTACACTTCCTCCCAAAAAGCTCTGTGAAAGCTTCTAGCTAGTAAGCCCGGACAGTGGTACAATCAGGCTCTAGCAAATGCTGGTCTGTTCCTTTTTTTTTTGGCCATGCCATGAGGCATGCAAGGTCTTAGGTCCCTGACCAGGGATCGAACCCGTGCCCCCTGCAGTGGAAGCATGGAGACCTAACCATTGGACCACCAGGGAAGTCCCAGCTGGTCTGTTCCTTTATTCTTGTGGGCAGCATGGAAGGCATTTAGGTTTGGCATACATGCTACTCACATGCTAGATCCTTTCCCTTCCTCAGGAGGCCAAAGCCTGCACTAGAAACCCTTACATAACTGACCTCTCTGGCTTACTGGTCACTATATCCTCAGTACTCAGCACCTAGTAAGTACTCAAAAAATAGTTATCGAATGAATGAGTGTTCTTGTCCCTGTGTATCTGTAGTCACTCTGAGCATATAATATCCAGCTTTTCCTCGGACACTGGCGTGCCCAGTATCTGTGGCCTCAAGACTCTTGATTGGACTCTTCTAGACCTGCACTGTCCAGTACAGTAGCCACTAACCGTTACATGTGGCTATTTACATTGAACTTTAATTAAAATTACATAAAATTTAAAATTCAGCCCTCAGTTGCACTAGCCACATTGCAAGCGCTCAGTAGCCACATGTGGCTAGTGGCTGCCATATTGAATAACACAGCCGTGGAGCCTTGCTATCGTGGCAGAAAGTTCCACTGGACATGGGACTGCTCTGGGCCTTCCTGAACGCCGGCTGATGGATATCCTCTTTGTCTTTGCAGTGCAGCTGTCTGCTGCAGGAAGTGAGGTCTGTGGGACCAAGGTGAATCTTTAAGAGCTGCCTTGCATTGTGACATGTCTGATCCCTTGCTGCAGTCCCTACAGCATGAACAAGGTAAGAGGTACTTTGGAGGCTCATCCTTTGTGTCTTTATGGTACCATGATTTATTACCCTGGGTATGGGATAACTTTCTGTGGCGTGAGGAGGTTGCATGTCCTGCCAGAAGCATTCCAGAGGTTGGCAAGCAGTGTTGACAGGCAGGGTCACAGGGACTGGTGGTGGTGTAGTCTTCCAAAGGTGTCAGCTGTGTTTATCAGAGGCCTCTGAGCAGCTGAAATATTGGTTGTTAGTGTAATGGCCCTGGCATGAATATTGGAAGATTGAGGCTCTGGAGCCAAACTACCTGGGTTTAAATATCAGCTCTTACAGATACTAGCTTTGAGGACCTTGGGAAAGTGGCTTAAGTGTTCTGTGCCTCAGTTTCCCCATCTGTAAAATGTTGATGATAATGGTACCCACCTCACAGGGTTGTTATAAGGATGAAGTGAATTAATATGTGTACCAGTGTTTAATATAGTCCATGTCTACATTATGAGCATTTGATCAATGTTTGCTGTTGTTCTTTTTGGTGTTGGGGACACTCTTGTCCCTTAGACATTGTTGCCAGAGAGTCCTGGGTGCATCTGCAACATTTCCACTTTATTCCCCGATTGATTCAGCATGCAGCAGTTGATTACCAGATGGGCACTCTGGGGATAAACGATGAATGGGGCTTAGGTCTTACCTTCAGCAGGTGACAGACGATTTGGGGGCACTGTGGCTAGTGTGAGGCATGTACCAGAAGCTGTGGAAGCACAGAAGGGACACCCAGCTTTGGGGGATCTGGATAGGAGAGTATAGAGGAGGTGACATCTTGAGTTGGATTCTGTACCATACATGATCATTTCTTGGACACAGAAGTAAGGCAGGGCATTCCAGGTAAAGGAAACAACCTATGTAGAGGCACAAAAGCATATGAGAAAGTCTGACGTGTGTAGAGAAGTCCTGGAGCAGGATTTCTCAATCTTGACACTGTTGACGTTTGGACCAAGTGATCCTTTGTAGTGAGAGGCTGTCTTCTGTATTGGAAGTGTTTAGTAGCATCCCTCTCCCCCAACCTCAGTTGTGACAACCAAAAATGTCCCCACACATTGGCCAGTGTCCCTTGAGGGGATGAACATGCCCTGGTTGAGAACACCTGCACTGGGAGAAGATGCCAGATGTGAGCCCAGAGAAGGAGGGAAGGGTTGCATTCTGAGAGCCACTGAAGGATTTAAAACAGGGGAGAGACATTTCCAGAGACTGCAGGAAGAGGTAACCGCAGGTTGTGATGGAGTTGGACAGCGCTTTTAGATGATTTGGTCTTAAAAACGGATTATGGAATTCCTAGCCTTTAGAAAGCCCATGTAACTTGAGATTGTTTTACTAACATCCCCTTTCCGGGGGTAATTTTTCTCATGGCCCTTTGTTTGGCCTTCTCACGGGCACGGCTGCATCAGAAGAAACCAGAAGAAAGTAAGCAATTGTTTTTTGAGAGATTTTCATTTGGCTGAGACAAACCACAGAAGAGGAAAACTTTGCTGACCTTTTCCCCCCTCTGGCTTCAATACTTACCCTCTTTTAAAAATCTATCTATCTCTCTATATTTTTATTGAAGTATAGTTGCTAGACAATATTATGTAAGTTACAGGTGTACGATATAGTAATTCACAACTTTTAAAGGTTATACTCCATTTATAGTTATTATAAAATATTGGCTGTATTCCCCATCTTGTACAATATATCCTTGTAGCTTATTTTATACCTAATAGTTTGTACCTCTTACTCCCCTCCCCCTCCCCCCTTCCTTCTCCCCACTGGTAACTACTAGTTTGTTCTCTATATTTGTGAGTCTGCTTCTTTTTTTGTTATATTTATTAGTTGTATTTTTTAGATTCCACATGTAAGTGAAATCATACAGTATTTGTCTTTCTCTGACTTATTTCACTTAGCATAATGCCCTCCAACAGTCTTTGAGGAGTGAGCTTTTGGAATCCTAGTTGGGCAGGTATTGTTCCCCAAAGTCACAATTGGAGAGCAAGGAGGAGAGGAGATCTATCACGGCAGTTACTGCAAATCTTGGCTTCTATCACTGACAGTTTGGTGTAGTGAAAAGCTAAGACAGCTCTTGGGAAATCTCAGATTGGCAGGCTCAGTATGCTGTTTCAGCCCTGCCCTAAGTTTCTCCGGGGCAACGCAAGACCTGATGTCATGGTTTGGCTCTTGACACACAGCTGGGAACCAGACTCCTTAGAAATTTCAAGTGTGTCTCAGTAGGTGTGTCTGTTGCTTGGGAGGTTATGTTCTGCCCGAGTGACCCAGTGAATGCTCTATTTTATGTTATTTTAATTTAACGTGGTGATTAAGCATGATGTGTAACCTTCATAGCATTTTTCTTATGGTTTTCTTGGCATAAGACAAAAAAAAAAAAAATAGGTCAACCTCTGGGGAGGAAACAGATCTCAGCACAAATAAAACTAGATAGTCATCTCATCAATTAGGATATGTAAGTCAGAACGTTGGAAATATTTTTGTGGGTGTGATTGATTTTCTAAGTAGAAGTGTTCCCAGAAAGCTGGAGACATTTGAATTGTACACTTTCCACTTCCTTGGACATACACGGTAATCACGCTCTTTCCTTCCCAAACTCCACCTAGTTATGGGACACTTTAACCAGGGAGGTGTCCAGATGGGGAGGGGGCTGGAGCATCCTGGGGTCCAGTGTTGTTCCTCTGATGCACCAGGGCAATTCTGACCACAGTTAGGCATTGACAGCTCTCTTTTGGGTCAGTTGGAGACGATACCCTCTAGAAAACACGGGAATGGCCACAGGGCACCAGGAATTGGCAGTTTGTCTACCTATTTTAATGGGATAACCTGTCAGTGAACTGCTGGCAGCCAGGTAGAGCCTTCATTCCTCACATTCTGGAACTTCAGTCTGTGCCTGGATCTGGGAACACACCAAGAAGGGGTGCAGTTCCAGTCCTCAGACAGCCAGCACGCTGTCTGTCTGAGCACAATGCTCATCGTGAACCTGGGGCCCTTTCTGGAGGCTGGTGTACATGGGATATGTCAGGTTGATACCCAACCTGTAGGTTTATACAGAGTGGATACCCTCACGTCTATTCACCTTTTGAATATTGTAAACAGACTTTAGTGGTTGTACATTCTGGGCTTTATGCGCTAGCCTTACACGTTAAAGAAATTGTGGGTGCACAGATTTCCCCAGGGTGCTGTTTCTGCCCGGCTCTATGCAGACTTGAAGACCATCTTTCCAACTTTCACACTCTCCTTGGATCTTTTTCCAAGAGCTGATTTTCCAATCTTTAATATTGATCAAAAACTTTAAAATTAGAATTTAACTTTGAATTTTGTCCAAATTCTTTACCCTTTCTACTTTCTTGGTTATTCTCTTGTTAATAGGTACAAATATTTATTATATATGATATAAATTTTGTTAACAAGAAGGATTGGTGTTTCGTATGTATGTGTGTTATCTATATGTTAACATGCTGTAAAGAGAGGGTTTTAGTGTGTTACTTGGAAAATCATAGCCAAATGGGAGGCAAGTTAAACAGGATGGGATTTGGGGGAGGCAAATTGGGCAGAATGGCGTACGTTCAGTACATGCCACTATATACACAAAAGCACACTTACAGGAACAACATTCTGCTCTTGAAAGCAACCTTGGAATTACAATCCTAAACTCTTTCCCTCATGGCCATCGTTCTCATGAAGGCACATCGCATGCTGTTCTCTGCCTTGAATTTGTGAGAACACTCCATCTGATTGAAAAATAATTGATTTTTCCGTTGTTGCACAGAACGCTCTCCACCCTGCCCCCACAGTGAAAGTGAATCTTCTTGAGAACTGTTTCTTCCTTGTCATGTTCAAATAAAGCCAAATCTGATTGTTACTGCTTTGGACACACGCCATAGCAGCAAATGAAGGAGGGTAGTGTCTTTTATCTCTCTTGGTGGGTGGATGCCACTGTTTTGCTTACTATATGCCCGACAGAATTTTTTCGCTGAATGTTTTCCAGTCTTCAACACCATATCTTACTGTGCCAGGTTTGAGGCAGTTTTACCTTTACACTCAGATCAAAATCTCTACAGTCGACAGAAGAGTAACACTGAAATTTAGTTTCTGCCTTCATTTAGAGTTTTTCTTCCTTTGCAGCTCTTTAATATGAAGCAGGGAAGTCCAGAACTCACCACCGTTGGTTCTCCCACCTAACACCCAGCAGACACATAACTCAACACTAGGTCCTTCAACACATTTGTCATGTACCCACTGCGTACCATGCACCATGCTTGCAATTCACCGGTGAACAAAACAAAGGTCTTTGCCGTCCAAAGCTTCTGTTCTGGCCAAGACGAGGAGTCGTCTCATCCCAGAGTTTAATATTTAAACATACACCTAATGTTAAAACTTTCTCCATTTGAAACTTTTTCTATTTGAAGAGCAAGTTAACAGAGTTACTGGACACAGGATAGGATTTGGTAGATAGTAAACATGTAAGATCTCTCTCTTCCCCTTTCTAGGACACTCTGGGTGGTTTCACCCAATGACCAATCTATATTTAACGAGTCTCCCCATTTTTTTTTCTGAAGGCAAATGGCCAAGTTCCCCTCCTGGCAGATTTCGGAGAAATACCACACCCTTCGAAAACCAGTGACAGGGAAGAAAATACAGATAAAACTTAAATGATCTCGGAATAAGGAGAGCCTTATTAATTTCTAGTGGCAGAAGTGATAAAGGAAGAAAATGTATTTGTTTAAAACCTAAAGATTTCTTTCCATCAGAAGACATTCTGAACTATCCTGAAAGACAAGAGACTAGCCAGGCAATATTTATAACATATATGACAGAGAGTTAACTTAGCTGATGTATGTAAAATTCTTGAAAATTAGTAAGATAAGAGTGATTCCTCTAATAAAAATGAGCAAAGAACAGAAAGATAAAACCAATAAAGGAAGAAATATGATCAGCAAATAACATATAAGAAAATATCCAATCTCAACAGTTATCAAAGAAAGACAAATTAAAATGATGAGATGGCATTTTCTACAGTTGATGAAGATTCATAAAAGTTACTCATCAAAGGTACGAATAGGACTGGCAGGCTCTCTCATTGACGGTTAATGAAAGAACACGTTTCTCAAAGGGACCTAATGTGTATCAAAGCCTCAAATAGACACACACCTATTGACTCAGAAACTCCTATTTCTAGAACTCAGTAAGAATTAACATAGATGTGTATAAAAATGTAGCTGATATTCATCACATATTGTTATAATAGTAATTTTTAAAAAATAATAACCATGGTACATCCATATAATAAAAATGACAGGGAGGGATGGAGTAATATTTGATAATATAGA
Organism: Grampus griseus; assembly: GCF_964374135.1. Taxonomy (NCBI): domain Eukaryota; kingdom Metazoa; phylum Chordata; class Mammalia; order Artiodactyla; family Delphinidae; genus Grampus; species Grampus griseus. Next base: position 22,881,493 of record NC_139007.1, on the reverse strand, counting down.
AAGGTGTTCTCAGTAAATTGTGAAGAAGGCAAGTTACATGATAATATGTACAGTTTGATCATTATTTTGTTTTTTAAAAAAGATACATGGCTACCCACAGGAAAAAGATTGCAGGTACACATCAAAGTATTAAGAGCATTATCTTCTTTTTGCTTGTATGTTCTAAATTTTCTTTAGCAATATGCATTCTTTCATACTAAAAATAGTGTTTTGAAATAAGACGTGAAATTATCTTTAAGATATGAACGTCACTGTATTTTTAAAATATACATGATAAAACAGACTGTGAGATATTGCCCAGAATTCTGGCAATGGTTTTCTCAGAGGACAGGTACATGGTATTCATGTTTCTTATTTAAGAAAATATTTTTCTGTGAGAAGAGACACCTGAGAGCTCTTTCCATTCCCCCACCCATCTGGAGAACACACTGAGGAAAGGCCGGATGAGGACAGAGTGAGAAGGTGACCAAGAAGAGAGCTGTCACCAGGAACCAACCCTACTGGACCTTGATCAGGGACTTCCAGCATCCATAACTGTAGAAAATAAATGTCTGTTGTTTAACAAATTTTTCTGTATATTTTCAACTTTCTTATAGTAAGTGTTTGTGTATATGACTGACAGTCAGAAAAAAGCAAGCATTTTAAAATAAATACTATTTTAGCTGTTTCGCATTTGAGGTACAACTGGGTGGAGATATTTAGTGAGTGGATAAAAAAGAGACAGAGCCATTGGTCAAACAGAGATTTGAATTTGGGAGTCATTCTCTTTGACATATTGCCAGGAAAGAGCATTTTAATGTACTGATGTTTTGGAAGCAGTAGTAAGTAGAGAAATGCTCTAGAAAAAGACATTGCCCTTTAATTCAATGGCTCAAATTTTTTTAAATGGCTGTTACATCCTCTTACTCATTACATCCTCTTATTCAAGATATTGCTGATGTGCCCAAGTTTAGACCAATGGTTTTCAAACTGTGGTTTGGGGACCCCTGGGGGGGTCCGTTCATGGGCCACCTGCAAGATCAAAACTATTTTCATAATAATACTGAGACGTTTTTTGCCCTTTCCACTCTCTCTCAAGTATACAATACAGTTTAGGAGGCTACATGCTATGACGTCATGCTATGATGTCATCCCTCTGACGGCTGTTGGAATGTGTGGTTGTGTCTTCATGTTCCAAAAATGTCTCAGCTTTAATTTTTAATACGGTGAAACATCAATAGAAATAACTGACGTGAACAAAAGCTCTTTAGGGTCTGCAGTAATTTTTAAGCATATCCTCAGATAGGAGTCTAGACTGTGTCTGTGTCCTGTGTTCAGCAGTCGAAGCAGCTGGGCCCTGGGTCCTGAGAAGGAGTGCCCTGGACATTGTAGCACATCTGTGCTGACCTCCCACATCGTTAAGGAAACATTACCCTTATTCCTTATTTTTAAAACTTTATTTTTATAGAATTTGTGTGACTAAATGAAACATGGTTGGCACAAGGCTGGTGTAGCACCTGGGTTACATGTAAGTCAAATTCTGCTGAATGTGGGGTGTTTGGAAATGAGAAAATTAGACCTCCAGTCTCTTCCTTGTGCATCTCACTGGGCAAGTCAGTGAATTTTTAGGATAAAAACGGGAATGCAGTTCCCTTCTAAGAGGTAAGGGAGGGCAAGATTAAGATAATCGTAACCTAGAGGATGGTCAGTTTGGCATGAAATAAGGAGAAGACAAACTTAAAAGAATTAACTGAGTATGTTTATGCTCATTTGTCTTTGAAACGTGTGCATGTATAGAACCTGTGTGTGTAAATGTATGTAAAACACATACCTGCTATTTGAGAATTGCTTCCTGAGTTAACATAGAATTCGTCCTTTATACAGTAGTTACTACTGCAGGAGCGACATCAGTGCTTCTGTTTCATTCCTTCTGCTTTACCAGGAACGCATTTCAGTGGGTCCTCGAGCGTGGGACTTACCTCTGCATCGCAGAACAGCACACAGTGGGGCAGTGGTCAGTGCCTGCCTCTCTGAGAAGGCATCTTCACGGCCTGGGGTGTAAGTTGAGAATCTGAACCCTTCTGTACAGAGAATTTGGCTTTAGAGGAACGATTCTGGGGAGCCAGGAGACCGGGGGCCCCGCTGCAGGATTCACATGGGCATGGCAGTGCCTTGACGTGAGGGGCAGGACTCCGTAGCCTCACTTACCAGCTCCGCATCATGTCGGAAAAGATGAAGGAGAATCCAAACAGGTGGGGGGGGGGGGGAAATTCAGGCTTCTAAACAGAAAGGCTGGACTTTTGGTTTAAGACCATCATGGCCCAGAGCAGGAGAAGGAATATGTTTGACATGACTGTAATCTAATTTCAAGTCTGAGAGGCCGAGCTGTGAATCATGATAAGCTCTTTGAAATATGGCCGCAGCTACTGACCGTAAAACAGTTTTCACGTGGCAGAAAGAGGATGCTCGGTCCCACTTGGTTGTTTTTAGTGGCACTTCACACACATTGTGATTGTCAGTGTGGGAATCTTGGTTATCCTTATTTCTTGAGGGTTTAAAGAGGCGTGCCTAGGATTTTCTTGATTAAAACAAGTTTTCCTTTTTAAATTTTTTTTAATTTTTAACTGACAAACTGCCCTACCAGCCTTCATGTTGAGCTGTAATTAAATGCTGACGGAACTGGCACGGTCTCGTTCTGCAGCACCATGTTGAACTAAGCCCACACCAGCTCACAGCATCATTAGACAGGTCCTTTGGACACATGATGTGGGCGGTGACCTCTTTCTTTGATGCTGGTAGTGGCTGGGTCCCCTTGTAACAAAGAGGCCAGTGGATCCTGGCCTTGTGCATCAGGCAGAGGAATGCGCTGACAGCCTTCTTAAGTCCTCAGCTGTGCCCCTTTCCTCTCAATTAGTCAGTCTTCATGGAGACAATTAAGTTACATCCTATTGAGTTAATCGGTGATTGGAAACATGACTAGTTGCTCAGTTAATCTGTGGCTTGTCCATCTTTAGAATATTAACAGTCCACTCAATTTGCCTGATTTTGTGAACATATCACCTCCACTGGTGCAGTTGCTGTGTATGAGGGGAAATTCATAATAGAGAGATGGCTATCAGTCCCAGCTTATTAATTTGAGTACCTAATGCTTTGAATTGCCTTTTTTCCCTCTCTTTTTGTGATATTGAGGCCTTATAACATGGAGCTGTTTTGCTGGCATTTTTTCCTGCTTCTTGTTATCTTTTATCTCTGTAAAACTAAGCCCAGCATTATTGTTTTCTATAAGATGTTTGCAGAGAATGTTGTGCTTTTGAATATATGTACATCCTTGGCTTTATGTTTTAAAAACCTCCTACTGTTCAATAAAATTAATAAACGTACTAGAGGAGAGATGCCTATTTAGAGCATGTAAAACTACATAATTTGCAGGAATCCCTCAGTAAATGCTCAGAAGACATGTATTTCTCGTCTCTCATAAATGACAATGTTTAGGTTTAAATGAAAACACTGAGATTTGATCAGTCACAGTTTATATGTTCTTCTGGTTTATTTGGTTTTCTTTTTTTTTATGGAATAATTCCATAACGTTTTACCACCCTCAGACTTTAAGAAAGGGATATTATCTTGAGAGGCTAGTCTCAATTAGATATAAATATGAGCAACCATTAAGATAGCCAGCTCTAGCCACAGAGGTAAGGCGTCATAGTGATCAAGGAGCTCCTGTTAATTAGAACAGTAGGAAAACTGCAACAAGTTATCGGGGGAAAAAAACAACAATTAAAACGATGGCTGAAATTAGCAATATCTGCATCTCTTGTTATTTCTTAAATCCAACCCACAAACAATTTGTTGTGACAGCTCTAGGCTGGGATTACGGCATTTTGCAGGAGGTCTGATTATAGCTAAAAATAGACACGTGTGTTGAAGATCCGAAGAAGAATATTAAACAATTGAAATTTTGTGAAAGACTGATGCTGTTTCATTGTAGTAATGTCCCCAAAGGCACATTAGTAATGCTGCTAAATACAGACTTTAATAGACTTTAATAATGTGTACTTCAGAGGCCTGATACACAAAGGAATAATGTATAAAACATTCATTATGGAAAATTGCAACCTTTTTTATTTAATAAGAAATCTGTTGAAACAAAACCGTTGCACTGCCTATGGCATTGTGTTCCTGAGGCTAGCAGGCTGAAGAGTAATTGCTACCTTCTCTTACATTTTTTTCACCTATTCTAATTAAGTTACAATCATATTTACTTATTTGTTGCATGAATGAAAATGAGGATTAGAAAAAGAGGACTTGGCATTGGATGGCCCCTTGTTCACGTGTGGTCCAGCCTCTCACTACCTGTGTAATCTTGGGCAGGTACCTTAATATCAAACTCCACTTCTTCATTTGCAAACTGGGGGTTGTTCTGCTTACCTTACAAGGTCAAGGTAGGAGATGTGAAATGTTGGCAGGGTGAAGGCTCCACGGAATAGGCACTCAATAAATGCTTCCTATCATGATTACTTTCTACATCTGTTTCTCTTTGTATTGCTTATTTCTGTGGGTGACTGGTAGGGGGAGGGGGGAGCAGCTAGGGGGTCGAGAGTAGGAAAAGGCAATAAAAAAGAAGCCTCCGTAAGCAGCTCTGTCGCCAAGCCTTGCATTGGATTTCAATTTGATTTTAATGTGCTGCTGCTGAGAGCCATGTTGCTGAAGAAGAGAGAAGAGTAAGAAGCAGATGCTATTGGAAGAACAGTGGGGCATTTATCTCTTTTAATGAGATAACATCATTAGAGTGACAAAGTGCAGCGAATCGATACAAAATGGACTGGTGCTATCTTCCCAAAGTGCACCGATGGTTACCCTTCACAGCCTTAGAATCTGCTGAATCACGAATTCTGTCTTATCTGTTATTAGAGCCACTGACTTTGATATCACAGAATAGATCCACACCTTCGGGATCTGCCCAGGAGCAGGACAACAGACTAATTGGATAAATGAGAAAAATCCGAGGTGATTTATAGCTGCCCTGTAATCAAGGAACCTCAGAGGAAGGCGGTTGGGCTTTTTTTCCCTTTGACTTCTTTAAATGGCTGCGCCCCCTAGCCTACTCTTCTCGCTCTCATTCTGCTTCTTGGTGTAGTGTCAGGAACACTAATCATGTCAGGCTGTGACACTGACAGCCCTGACATTCACAGCAAAGAGACAAGAAGGAGAGAGAGACCTCGGAGGGGGAAGGTGTGGAAAAGCAACGGGGGAAGGGTTTTTTCTTGCACATAAAATCCATCGCTGCAACATCACCAACGTTCTGGATAGATTATATCCAAGGAAAACTAAGGAAGGAGCAAGATGAATTCTAATGGAGATAAAATTGGTCAGGGGAGATGTTTTGCTACTATTTTTTCCCCTCTTCTTTTAGATTTCAGTATGTAGTCTATATGAGAGTGACTGAGGCTATGATTTCTTCTCACCAAGAAAAAAAAGGCATTGAAAAAATTTCCCTCTTATCAGTTAGGAGTTTGGGATTAACGAATACACACTACCATATATAAAATAGGTAAACAGCAAGGACCTAGTGTGTAGCACAGGGAAGTATACTTAATATCTTGTAATAACCTATAATGGAAAAGAATCTGGAAAAGGAACATATATATGTATATATGTGTGTGTGTGTGTGTGTATAACTGAATCACTTTGCTGTACACTTGAAACTAATACAACATTGTAAATTAACTATACTTCAATACAATTTTTAAAATAAAATTAAAAATACTTTCTCTCTTCCACTATCCCAGTTTTCCTCTTTGAAACAAAGCAAAGTTGAGCACGAATCTCAGCAGGAAATGTGTGCTCTCTAAGATTTTTCATTTTATTGCCAGATTCCCGTCGTTTAATCTGAACAATGACCGCCTCAGGAAAGGAGTCATTGGTGAGGGATGTTTTCTGACCGTGACAGAGCTGACCAGGGGATTCTTTATTCAATGTCATTCTCTGGCCACCTTACCCTTAGCCTCCCCAGCACCTGCCCGCTGAGGAAATGATGGTGCACCTGGCAGTTCGAAGCAGGCTGCCTGTGGCCAGTTCTTCCAAACACCTTTGAGGATTCTCTCTCCCTCGAGCACTTTCTGCATTTGGAATCCTTGTGGCAAGTGGTCTCTGGTCTCCATCTCGGATCAGGCAGGACCTGGAGACCTGCGGCTGCATCTCACACATCTGTCTGGAATCCAGATGCTATGATCTAAATTGAGCTCTGAGCTCAGGCTGAACCATCCTAGCTTTTCTATAAACAGGAGAACCCAGATGCCAGCTCAGCATTTGAGGTATTTTGAATTACAACTCTGTGTCTTAACACAGATATCTGTCCTTTTACTATTTCATCATGCAAGGAAAAAAAGTAAACAAAAAATGGTGTATTGATTCCATGTTAGTTATCCTACCACAAAGGAAGTACATTTTGGGGGTCTATATTTGAGGGCAGAAGGTTTTACATGGTGACATCTCTTCAGATTAATTAAATATAATATGAATTGAGAACTTTGGAAAGAACTGAGACCTCATTTTGCGATATTCTTGTCTTTAGTACCCAAGTAAAATTTTACACACTTGGGCCACTTGGGAGAAATGCTCCTCTGAATTTGCAAAATAATTGTTTTAAGTGAATTGTAGCATAATTTAAACTATGTTTAGCAACATTTACATTGTGGCTTATTTAAAGTTTCTTGAGGAAATTATTGTTCTACTGGCAGAGGAGAGTACATTTGTACCCTGGGGAGGATTTGGGGGAATTACCCCCGAATATCTTCCTGTAAATTCAGATTTTCTTTGAAGTTCCTTTTTATCCTAAACATTTACATGGATGTTACATTGTTCTCTGTGATGTGCCTGTGGGTTTTTTTTTTTTTTAATGTAAAAGAACTTTAAAAATTACTTGCCAGTTCAATTACTTCATTAAGTCTTATATTAGGTCATTTAGCTGTTAATAACAAATAAGCCCTCAATATTCAGTGGTTTGACACAATGAAAGTTGCCTTTCTTGCTGAATTTTGATCCAGTGTAAGTATTTCTGATAGGTGAAGTGCTTTTATTAAGCAGTTATTCAGGAATCCTGCACTCAGCCTCCTGCCGTATTCTGGCCTTACCGTCTGTATTAGGTTTCTAGGCCGCTGTAACAAAGTGCCGCAACCTGGATGCCTTATATAACAGAAAGGCATCTCGCAGTTCTGGAGGCTAGAAATCCAAGATCAAAGTGTCAGCAGTGTTGGTGTCTTCTGAGGCTGTGAGGGAGGGATCTGTGCCAGGGCTCTCTTCTTGGCTTGTCAGTGGCCATCTTCTCCCTGTGACTCTTCACAGCATCTTCCCTCTATTCCTGTCTGTGTCCAAATTTCCCCTTTTTATAAGGACACCAGTCATACTGGGTTCAGGCCCACCCTCTTTCAGTGTGACCTCATCTTAACTAATCACATCTGTAATTATCCTATTTCTAAATAAGGTCATTTTCTGAGAGGCGGGGGGGTTAGGATTTCAACATGTGACTTTCCAGGGGGAGGAGACAGTTCAACCCATAATCCCATCTTTAAGGCTTATGATGATTGCATCTAGCTGGTGGAAGGGGAAGAGAGCATGAAGAAGGAACACTCCTTAATCCCCATAGCCCTGAAAGGAGTCCACATTTTCTCTTCATATTCCAGTGGTAAGAACTAGTTACATGGTTCTTCTGCCTGAGTGTAAGGGACCTAGGAAATGTAGTCCCTGGATGAGTAGTGACTGTGCTAGGTGGCTCCCAGCAGGCATGTGCACAAGAGCTACCCATCTTTCTAGGAAAAAGTGTCACGTGTATGCTGTACTTCCACTGCTCTTGAGAGCGTGCTCGTCAGAGGGCACTGAAAGAGATCCTATCAGAGTTTGAGAATCCCATTCTAGCATGCTTTCCAATGAACACTCCAAGTATTTATATGTAAATGAGGTTGCTTACTATTTTGTTTTCTTAAGAATCTAATATATTCTCAAGGGAATTTTATTTACACTATTAATGGGCACTTTTTCCTCTTACGAAACTAGTGAAATCCCAAATAATGAGGTTTTACTCTTTGCCAGAAGTATAACGTGGTTAGAATGATTTCCTACAGTACAGTAACTTTTTTTTGTTACATGTTCTATTATTACTGAAAAATGATATGCATCCAAGAGGGGAACAGGGTATTGTGAGTGCAGGGGACAATTATATAACCTGCTGTGCTTATCTCAAATGGCTAGACTTTAGTATTTAATTATAAAAGTCTTGTCTCTCCTATCAGGGTAGTCATTATTTCGAAAGTTGAACGTGGGTTTTATAAGTGACTAAGTAATTGCTTTGTATGTTCCTTTGCAATTACGGTAAGAAGTCATGAATTCTCTACATTTAGAACTGCTAAAAATTATTTAGATTTGCCTGTTGAATAGGTTTATCTAAAAAAGGACTTGGGAAGAAATTTCCATTGTGAATTTTTGGCTTCTCAAAGGAATTTGTAAGAAATTTTCCATGAAAAAGGTAGTGATAGTAATTTGAAAAGGATTAAGTAGGTACAGTCTGAGAACTTGGTAGGTAGTGTGGAAACACATGAATACTGAACCATAATATTTAAGATTTTAGTCGTGAAGTCCCATGTCAAGAAACGATTCTCTTTCTGTTTTATTGTTCTGTTATTTTAAAACACGGACGTTATCTAATGATTTAAAACCCATCAGTGCTACTATAGATTTCCCTTTGGTCAAAAAACCTGACAGTGGTATTTCAGGCAAGATAGTCATTTAAACAGTAACCTTTAAATTTTTAGTGGTTTTAGTTTTAATATGTCAAAATAAACTAACACAAATATTTGAATCATTTTAAGAATGAACTAAGTCCTCATTCATTTAGATGTTATGAATTCAGATTTTGGAGTAGGGTCTAGGATGAAGTTTATCCTTTGTAGACATTTGATAAATAATTATTATTTTAACTGTTAAACCAATATTACCTGTCCATATATAGGAGATCCAGTATTTGAATTTGGATTTTATTGATTTCAAAACCCATGCACATTTTCATCCTGTCACATTGCCTGATAGGAGAATATTTGTTGGATTGAATTCAAAATATATTACGTGGATTTGCTAGGCTAAGAGTAAATGCAACATCCCATGATGAATGTTTTAGTTCTTGAAAGAACAAGCCCTTTGCAAATGAACAAACTAATGTAGTGGCTGGAAATTAGTTTCATCTCATCATGAAAGCAAGTCTGTAGAACTTTTACTTGCTAACACTTTAGTAGACTACCACTTCCTAAATAAAGGAGCAGCCTCTGATGCAGAAAATTTCTTAAACATCCATTATGTGACGAACTTAGAGTTCTTTAGAACTCATGTTAGTTTCCTTAAAACTGGTTTCTGATTCAAACTCTCACACTTGCCCCCCTTTTGAATGTGCTTGGGTTATGCAGGCTTTATTGATTGGTTGAGACCAACACAGAAAAGGCAACCTTGAACCATAGGTGGGCCTGGCCTGAGGGCAAGATAAAGAAAACCTGTCTATTTTCTAGTGAAAAGCTCAGCTAGAACCCTAAGATAAAAGAAAGGTGTATTCCTCTAAAAACATTTCACCTTTTCACCTTTTCCAGCAACATGATAAGCCTGACTTCTGTGAAAAGGATGATTTAAGAGTTTTGAGGGGTGATTACATCATTTTCAGTTTTATTCCATTTACTCCATTCGTGGCCTCTGCTATGTGACTGTGGCCAAGTCACATCCTCTGTTTGAAACTTGGGGTCTCCACGTAAAAGATGAAGCCATGGGAGTAGATTAGGAACTGTTAGCCTGGTGTCTTAGCTGAGGTTGGCTTCAGGGGCTGTCTGTAAAATGCTAGGAATTGAGTCCAGTATGTGGTGTGCATATGCATTTTTCTGGAGAGAATGGTCCATAGGTTATGACATCAGATTCTCCAAAGCTTCAGCACACAAAGAAATCAATAGGCCAGATGATCGTAGAAGTCTGTAGAGACTCTAGCTTTCTAGTTTTCTGTAGATTATACTAAGCACAGGCTATCGTGGGCAGGGTAGATGAGAAAATTAATGCATTCTATCTCCTTTCTGCAGTGTGACCTGGAAGGGAAATTTGGAGTGTTTTTATTGTAGACAACTGCTTCTCTCTTCTCTAGGATGAGTGTTCTGTGTGCAGTAAATGTTCAGTAAATGTTTGTGGAGGATGACAAAATTCTGTTATTAGCAGAAGAGCAGAAATAGTCTCTCAGTTTGAAGTGAGTCACTTTTTGGTGATCAATGAACATTTTTTTCAGGCCTGAGAATTTCTTGTAGTTATCTGCAATGGGTGTTCAAAGAATCATTTGAAATAGCACTTAACTTATTTAGACTCTCAGACACTTGGAGAGTTAGTGCCTAAAGGATGTTCAGAGTTAGGAGATCGATTCCCAGCAGTGAGGAAGCAGAGGCCCAGAGGTGCGGTGACGTACAGCAGTGCTCCAGCTTCATTTCTCTGGCTGGTGCACCTACAGTATGGTAAGCATGTTGTCCTGACAGAGAGCCTTCTCGTACATGTCGTGGCTCAGCAGATCAGCCAGCCTGAAGCAAGAGCCCTATTGCTCAGCAGATAAACAGATGAGAGAATCAGGAGAGCACTCTGGCACCTCCCTTCTTTGGGTAAGGAGGAAAAAGAATTAAGCGGCATCCCCTGGCCTGCTGTGCAGTTTGAATCTAATGGAAGTCCGCTCTTGAATATGACTCATGCAGTTCACTGTATTAAAACAACATACTGTTCTCCAGAAAACCCGATTAAAACAAAGTTTGATTAAAACAAACAAACAAAAACACCATCTCTTGACTGCTTGGATATGCCTTTCAAAAAAATCGGGGGTGTTTACTTACGTTATTACTTCTTTCCAAAAATTGTATTTCTTTTTTATCCTGTTGGTGGATTTTAAAAATTGGCTATTGACTCCTTAATATAAATGTCTACATGTGTGTTTTACAACCATTTACTCTCTCAGCTTTTGTTTAAAATGTAAGCATCTTGGCTGTTTTCCTTGGGAACTTTGTAAAAAGAGAATAATCATAGTAGGCCACAGTTATATTATTTGTCTTCAAAGTTGCTATGAACAGTCACTATTAGGATTTACTCTCCAGGTCAAGTCCACAATTCAAAGTCAAGAGCAGGCCAAATGTTCAGAGCTAGACTTTGGAAACTGATTTCATTTTATTTATTTTTTAATGCTAAAGACATACTCAGAGGGCCTCCTTTTGTTGCATTAGTTTTTCATTTTTTAGGACCACCAGTCCTTATTATAGCTATATAACATGAAACTTTCATGATTGTAATCACTTTTCAGAGTTGTTTGAGCTGGATTGGTAGTATGAAGTAACCATACACATTTTTCAGTAGGAACAGAAAAAGTAGTATAAAATATTATTACCTGTATTCTTTGACTTAGTTTCCTAGGATAGGTTTTTATAAATCATCGGTGTCTCTTTTAGTCATGAATGAGTAGACAGTATGGCACGTGGTTTTGTACCATGTATATTTATGTATTTTTGATAGATATAAATAAATTAGCGCCCAGGTACCAAATAATGAACACCCTCAAAATTTGAATTTCAAGGAACAGTGGCAGAAAATATCATCACTTGAAACTGAAACTTTCAGACATCAACAGAAAAATGGCTGAGATTAGCTATGTGTGAAATTCCCAGAAGGTAATCCACACTCAGACAGACCCATGGTTTTTCTACCCATTTTTTGATATCCCATCAACAAAAATCAAAATAAATGTAGATACTTAAACAAGTGAACAAACAGCGTTGCTTGAGGTGGAATAATCTGATATCTGGTGCCTTTTGAGGTGACACAGTATGAAGGACACAACACCTGGAAGGTATTATTGCCAAAAAAGTATAATCAAGCCTCTAGACCTCATTCCAGTTTAAAGGAAGTACAGGGGGATTGAGAAGGAAGTTAAATACCACTGCAGGAAAAGAAGGAAATCAATTTTGTGGAAAATTATAAATGATAACTGTTCTTGACTCCTCCAAAAGTCAATGTCATTTTTTTGGGAAAAAAAAAAGGTGGAACTGGGACTTCCCCTGGTGGTCCAGTGGTTAAGACTCCACGCTTCCACTGCAGGGGCATGGGTTTGATCCCCGGTGGGGGAACTAAGATCCCTCAAGCCACTCGGTTAAGCCAAATACATAAATAAAGGTTCAATTTTAAATTTTAAAAAAAGAAGGTGAAACTATTCTAGATTAAAAGAAACTAAAGAGGGCTTCCCTGGCGGCACAGTGGTTGAGAGTCCGCCTGCCGATGCTGGGGACACGGGTTCGTGCCCCGGTCCGGGAAGATCCCACATGCCGCGGAGCGGCTGGGCCCGTGAGCCATGGCCGCTGAGCCTGCGCGTCCGGAGCCTGTGCTCCACAACGGGAGAGGCCACAACAGTGAGAGGCCCACGTACCGCAAAAAAAAAAAAAAAGAAACTAAAGAACCATAAAGCCAAAAACAGAAAACAAAAAAATGTAGATAATGTTAATTGAGTAATTAACATTAATGTTTAATGTTAATTAAACAACATGTTAGAAATTATAGCGTGTTCACATCCAAAGCAAACAGCCGGCTGCTGGTCCCTGTGTCAGCCACCAATAGGAGTTGGGGAGCTTGAAAATTGTAGAAATGTCCCTGAATATTATAGATCAGTTGGCAGTTATATGTTGCCAGTATATTTCAAGTCCAAAGGCTTAAAAACACCAACCCAGGATGACTTGGGTCTCTTGCCAGCACCTTTTGAACTTAATAATTTCCCAACAGGGAGACCTTTGGCTTCAGCATTGGAGACTGGCCTCTGCTGTCAGCTCTGCTGCTCCATCTGTGTGACCTCAGCTGAGGCCCTTAGCCTCTCCAGGCCACAGCATCCTCAGCTCCAACATGTACACAAAAGATACTTCAGAACATTGTTGTGAGGGTAAAATGAGACCACTCGTGTGAAAGGGCCTAGGACAGAACTTGACCCATGGTAGTAGGTTTTCAGTGAAAGTTGCAATTTAAAAAATAGTAATCATCTGGCAACAGTATTATGCTCTTCTGGGAAATTTATTTCTCAGTGTAAGTCGATAAGTAAAAACTCCAAGTTATCTGTCCATCTAGCTTTTAGGACTTTGGGTGGAACCAGTCATCTCTATGTGAGATACAAACGATTTCTCTTTCGTGCAAAGCTGAGTCCTCAGTGGGCCTGGCCTCCTGGTCACCCATGAGTTGATGGGAGTTAACCACCCCCCCAGAAAAGGCCTCCTCCGCTTCACTCCTGCAAAATGGATGTTAGTCCATGTCAGAGCTTTGTAGATTGGGTTGAAAAGCTAAGTTTTGTTTCTGTTTTTTTAACAGGACCAGAGAGCTAAATACATGCATGTACTGTAGCAAATGATAGAGATGTGAATCCCACTCACAGTATATTTTTTAGATGCTGTTAACTGGGTTTATTTTTACTTTGACAGATACTTCCGTTTAGGGGGTGCTTTCCACAGTCAGAGTCTATTGTGCAATCGAAAATTCGGTAAATTTTGCCTCTAGATTTCCTCCAGATCTCTCAGGTGACCACACCCAAGCCTCAGCATGGCCATGTTTTCAATTAGAGACTTGAGTTATTACTTTAGAAAATGATCTTAGTTTCCCTCAGGAGGTTTTTGCTGGCTGAGTTTGTCATCTTTTTTTATAAGGACATCGTCCTTAATATAGGGGAGGACCAACCATGTATATGCAACAGACTTAAATTAAAAGTGGCGTAACTGTGTCTGTCTATTACTTTAGATCTCACACTTCATTAGCTCCCTAAAGCCAACATGTCCTTAATGGTTACACGTTTGTACCCTGGGTGTCATCCAACCTGGGTTCAAATCCCAGCTCTGCCACAGAAGAGCCTTGAGACCTTGGGCAATCTCCCTAACCTCTTTCTAAACCTATCATCTCTAAAATACTGATGGCAACACCTACCTCCCTGGGCTCCTTTGAGGATTATGTTAGGTCATGCCCATATACACTTAACGCTCATTTGTCTGGTGAGCACTTGGTAAATGTTAGCCCTTGTGATGGCTGTAGGGGAGGGGCAGTGACAGGGTTCTCAAAAGTGACTTCTCTGTTTCAATTTAATAAACTCTTGGGATTTCATATTTGCCTGCCTGTCTACTTCATGATAACCTTGAAAGGAACTGACTTATTTGGGCCAAGTTTGATACACTGTATTTTAAATTTCTAGTACGAATACCAGCTCCAAATACTGCCAGTCATTTGTATCATCTTGCAGCTATTGCACTAAAAAAATAAAAAGCTACTATTTATAGACACCAAGGTACATCTGGAGGGTGACTTCAAATGTTACAGTAACCTTGCTGATATTCAGGGGAATCACTGAGAAGCGCTTTGAGAAGGTCTAGAAAACACTGTGAATGGAAGCTGCTCTCTTGGTTTCAGCTCCAGAGTTATGTGAGTGGTTTGACTTAAGGCTGTTTGGGTTTGGTTTTGTTTCTTAAGTGGAAAAACTCTTTTGTGTCTCTCTTTTATATTAATTCCAGAGGCTGAGTCAGTGGTGAGTCCAGCAGTTGAATTAATATGGAAATCATACTCTAAACTAATCCTTAGGATTACATCCATTATGTAACACTGAAGTGGGCTAGCACAGAGAAAATTATAGTACTGTCTCTCTCTTCACTTGAAATATGGTAGAGGGCCAGTCTTCTCTGTGAAAGTACATGCTGCGTAAAAAAGTGGTTTTTAATAGGGGTTTTAAAAGAGGAGAAAGGATGTATGTTCTTATTCTGTGTCCCTGTCCAGGCATCAGTAACACTGAGGAATTTTCCAAGCTAGCTCCCAGAGTGAACAAGAACCAGGTGCATTTGCATAATCATCATAAAAATTATGTTCTATCTGCATTGTTAACTGAGCCAAACATTACACAGAATTAGACACAGCCTTTGCTCTCCAGGAGTTGAAATGTAAGACGGAAGATACTAATGTGTGTAGATGTTAAGACAAATTTATGTTCACATTTTATAAGCCTCATGGATGCTTCTATTTTGTGCTTTTACAGACTTCCTCAACCCAGGTAACCCATGCACGGGTATCGTGTTATGTTGGTTCATCCATAGGATAATGATTTTCTTAAATTAGAGAACTTGTGTTTTTCTTGACTACAAAACTAATACGGGTTCATTTTAGAAAAATGGGAAAATAAGATACAAAGAAATCAACAAAATAACATGTAATTCCATCACCAGGAGAAAACTATCCAGTGTTATATCATAGTGACATTTTTAATGTATCTTTTGAAATGTATCTATATATTTTACAAAATTGAGATCCAGATATGCAGTTTTGCTTTGTGCTGTTTTCACTTGACATATCTTTGCATGTTTTTGTATTAAGTATTTTTTAAAACTTACTTTTAGTTTTGTTATAAATATTAGGATAATGTAAAAGTTAAGAATCCAGCTTCTGGTCCTCTGAAACAGTCATTTAATGGATAAAAAGTCAAAGGATCATTCTAATTGTTCAACGAGCCCATCCAGACCTGTTTCCGAAACAGAGCTATTGTTCACCTAAAGTGGAAACTCAGCCGGCTCTGCATGTTTCCTCAGGCTGGGTTGCTGTTCCATGTCTATCTTTCCTCACTGACTTATCAGCCTCCATGCACACATGCACATTTGTTTATAGCAGCCTTCCTGATATGCAGCCACGGCGTGGGGTTTGGAAAACTGCCCAGTTACATACCATTCATACCGGCTGACGTTCAGCTTCTGGTAGCAAACTGGGGACTCTGAACTCCTTCCATCCCTGGAGAGCGCAACATAAAGTGCCGCTGACCACAGAGCGAACACAGTCACGAACTCTCTGAGTGTTTATAGTCAGGCACGCCAACGAAAAGAGGCGTCTTGGCCAAAGCATTGTGACAGAATTGGGGTCACTTGTAAAAATCATCAACTCTCTGTGTGCCACCCCCTTAGCTGTACCATAAACAACTGCTTGTATTCATACTCCTTCAAGCTTAAGATGATGTTTCTTGAAGCCCCTTGGAAGCAGGTGGAGTCTGAAGGGGTTTGCAAGGAGTGACAGAAACCAGTCCCCACCTCCTGCAGGATGGATGTGCCCCCTGGAATGGGGCTCACCCCTTGTGTTAGGAAGCATTGCCTCGTCAGCCCTGAAGGCATCCCTTTCTGAAAACTCCCTCTGGTCCTCCCACTTCCCCCCAGGAACCTGCTCTTCTCCATGCCTTGCCTGTTTCTTGTGGAGAATCAGAATAGAAAGCCTCGAGGGGCTAAGTGGTAGGGAGGGAATGCAAAGGGCAGATGAAGGGAAGTTATGCAAAGTGGAAAGATCGCGCTATGTTGGATGAGATTCAGAATCTTTCCATTAGCTCCGCGAACACTTACCTTTTATTTTCTCCAAAAAAGATTTGTTGCTCCTTTACATCAAACAACCTTCCTTATATGCAGGACCCTAAAGAGGAAATATTCACAGTAACAGCATACCAGGAAGGGGGAGCCTTGATAAAGAAAAGATGTTAAAGGGACATTCATTCTATTTACAAATATCTCCAATGAGCATGTTTCAGTGGTTAATCAGAGCTTTCTTGCTTGGCACTTTCTAAAATGATATCATTATCTTGCTTGCTATTTCAGCAGTTCCAGGAATACCTTGCCTGTGGGTCAGGGTACTTGGTTTCCTATAAACAACTCATAAAAGTCTTTTATAATTTCAGAAAGACAGGCAAAAAAAGAAGAAATAGCTACACGAGTTATGCAGACAACAATTAAACTGGCAAGATTTCTCTCTTAACACAGATGCTGAGAGAAGGCATCCTCTGCTACCTCTCAGGGTTAAATGTGGTTTATTTGTTTCCCCTCAAACCTTGCTGAATTTAGTCTCTTAGTAGACTGAGGCACCTTTGGAACTCCCATGGGAGACCAGGAGGTACATGCTTAATTGCTTCATGGATGATGTGAGGTCTTGGAATGAAATCTAGCTGTCACTCATTAACTAGCTTGGCTTATTAAACCTTGACAGCTAACAGAACTCAGCCAAACATTCTTGATTATAGGCAGCTCAAGAGCCCTGGGAGTTGGTCCGGTTGAATTGTACAGCAGAGTGAGTTACCATAGTACATCCGTTTCATCTGTTTGAACTTATCCTTCTGAAATGTCAGGATGACAGAAGACGATTTGCCAAATACTTTCCTGCTTTCACTGATGGCAATAGGAACAAATAAGTGACCATTTTCTCAATTGGGATACTCTTCACTATTATTGACTAGAATTATGAGTTTTTGTTCAAACTTTTTGGCTTGCTTAAATCTATTTATGGTAGACAATAAGGGATACGCATGTTATCAAGTACATTGGAGTTTAACAGATCTTGCTTCTCACAGCAGGGACCTACAGTCGGTCAGCATTTTCAGGCATGGACATGTAAAGAAGACACAAACTCAACAAAGGATGTTCTACCGCAAAATCAGTGTCAACATAAACGTACATCAGGTTGATTGATTTGCTGTTTGCTCCATACCACAGATCAGATAATGTCTCTGAAAGTAAATACGTTCAAAGTGTTATACAACATTAGCCATTCTTATTTCTCTGAATAATCTCACCCTGAGGAGGTAAAGGTAGCTCTGAATTAGTGAAGAGCATTGTATGTGAATACATCCATATGCATACACACACTCCATGCTCTGGGTGTGATTTCACATCTAAAGCCAACATTTGGAAGGGTAGTAGCTTGCCCTGCTGTTGCTGAGTTGGGAAGAGGCAAAAATGAAGCTACACCTGTTTGAGTTGTATCATGTTTCCTGGTAAAGATTTAGTTAGAGATTATTTAAAGCCAAGGAATTCTTAGCCCCGTTTGTAGAAGATGGAATGTTGATTTGCCTGCCTAATGGACCCTATTACTAATTCACCTTGTGAATTCATAAGGTCACAGTCCCATGAAACTGATATTTTGTTGAAGGCCTGTGATGTGCCAAGCAGCACGCTGGCTCCCGGGACAAGGTGAGGGTGAGAAGTGGTACAGAGATAAATAAGGCATCACCATCCCAGGCGTCCCCTGGGACGGTCAGCACCTAAACCCATAGTCAAAGGCAAGGTGAGAACTGCCAGGAGATGCCTGCCCTAAGCGGTGTGGGCATGCAGAGGGTGAAGCAGTTCTGCCCGGAAGAGGTAGGAAAACCTTGATGGAGAAGATGTTGAGCTGCATCTTAAAGAATGCAGAGGAGTCTCCCAGGCAGAGAAAAAGAGGAAGGGGATTCCAGATAGAGGGCGCAGTATGTGACAAGCCTGGAGGAAGGAAGAGAATTGCTTATTTAGAGATTGCCAAGATGTTTCCACTTCTAGTTTACTTGGGGTGGGGGGGAAGGTGTCTTTGATTCAGAGATGAACCGATCAATAAGAATTTCATTGCAGTGGTGATTAAAATTATATGTCTACGAAACAGAGGGCTGCTATCAGCGTCAACCAAAAGGCTGAGCTCTGGCTACACCATCAACCGGGCTGTACTGTTCCAGCCTGAAATGAGAGATTCGAAGGACAATTGGTGGTTTTTATTTTTTTTGTTTTTTTTTGCTTTTTTGCGGTACGTGGTCCTCTCACTGTTGTGGCCTCTCCTGTTGTGGAGCACAGGCTTCGGACACACAGGCTCAGCGGCCATGGCTCACGGGCCCAGCCACTCCGCGGCATGTGGGATCTTCCCGGACCGGGGCACGAACCCGTGTCCCCTGCATCGGCAGGCAGATTCTCAACCACTGCGCCACCAGGGAAGCCCCAATTGGTGGTTTTGAAAAGAGCCCCGGAGGTCCACAAGTAATGGTCTGTAGCCCCATCTTGAAGCTGCCCGTGGCAGTGCTGGTGATCCCCAGCCATGGTGGACCAGAGTAGTCACTCTGCTAGTTATACAGGTCACAAGAGTGGTTCAGAGCCCAGGCCTCATGGCCAGAGAGACTTAGGTACAAGTTTTGTCTCTTCTGCTGTTTACTTACTAGACTTGGGGCAAGTTTCTTTCCTTTCTTTAAAAAAAAAGTTAAGCTTTTATGTATCTGTATAATGCAAGTGATTTTCTATTAGTGCATGAGTGTGATAATAGCACACACACTTTTTTTTTTTTTTTTTTGCGGTATGCGGGCCCCTCACTGCCGTGGCCTCTCCCGTTGCGGAGCACAGGCTCCGGACGCGCAGGCCCAGCGGCCATGGCTCACGGGCCCAGCCGCTCCGCGGCACGCGGGACCCTCCCGGACCGGGGTACGAACCTGCGTCCCCTGCATCGGCAGGCGGACTCTCAACCACTGCGCCACCAGGGAAGCCCGCACACACACTTTTTAGATGACCCCTTTTTTAAAATTTTCCTTTTTGCACCAGATCACTCACTTCCTTATTCCCTCTTCACCACTTTTAACTGCCCAGGTAGTCTTTCCTATTTCTCTGTGTTGATATAATCAGTTACATAAATGCACAATCATACAAACACACACACACACACCAGCACACAAGTGGGAGTGAGGGGTGAGGGTTGTCATTTTGTTTTACAGAAGTAAAAACATATTATATGGAGTATGCTCAAAGAATTAGTACAGCTTTAAGTTAATAACTTCAGGGTTATAATTGCTATACACTTACAAAAGAAACATTTAATTATTTGCATTTATTTTACTTTGTGAATTTTGAATGAAAAATTTTGCTTTTAATTTTTTGTGTGCAGTGGTTTCTGTTACATTGAATTTTAATAAGAAACAGTATTTTAAAATATTAAAAGATGAACCTTTCATGTTGTTTTTGTAAGTATGTAGCATTTATACTTATGAAATTATTAAAGTTTGAAAGTACTACATGACTTTTGGGACTCCTTATTACATTTTTTTACATCCTGCTTTTCTCAAAAAGCCATGTTGAAATCTCTTCTTTCAACTGATAAAGCTCTATTTCACTCTTTTTAGTGGCTGCATATTATGCTATAGTATAATTATAATTTATTCCACCATTACTCTACTGATGGACATTTATCTTGGTCCTGCCCACCCCCCTTTTGGCTGCTATCAACATTGTAGTCATAAACATCTCAGTACATAACCTTGCAAAGAAGTATTGGTATTTCTATGGCATTGGTTCCCAGGAATGGGACTGCAGCCTTGAAGAGTAGTTGTACATCTGACCCTTGAACAACGTGACTTTGAACTGTGTGGGTCCACTTAATACTCAGGTTTTTTTCAGTTGTAAATACTGCAATATTACATAACCTGCAGTTGGTTGAATCCACGGATGGGGAACCACGGATCTGAAGGAACCGCACATACAGAGGACCGACTATAAGTTATTTTTGGGTTTTCAGCTGCATGAAGGGTTGGTACCCCTACCCCCTAAGTTGTTCAAGGGTCCACTGTAATTTTAATTTTAATGGATATTGCTGTGAATGGCTCTAGTAGATTAATGAGAATGCCTTCAGTTTTAGAGTATTTGAAAAGAACATTCATACACATTATCTTTGACCTTCACAGTAACCTTTGAAGTAGGCAAATACTATTATTCCCATTTTACTGATGAGAAAATGGAGGCACAGAGAAGCTAAGTGGTTTCTCATAGTTACCCAGGTGGAAAGTACTTGACTTCAGTCTAGAACCAAGTCTCATCCTCAGGAAGCCCCATACAGTCTTTCCTTACCTACATGTTTGGACTTAATAGATCAGTTAGATGAAAAGCTTCTAAATTGATTGAATTAAGCAAAGGCCACATAACCTTGGGTTACGCCACCAGGAGAGAGCAGTAGTTGAAATACATTTATTTTCCTAAAATTCGCACCGCCAACCTCTTTTTTTTTTTTTAAGAATCAATTTTATTTATTTATTTATTTTTGGCTGTGTTGGGTCTTCATTGCTGCGCGCAGGCTTTCTCTAGTTGCGGTGCATGGCGGCTACTCTTCATCGCGGTGCGCGGGCTTCTCATTGCAGTGGCTTCTCTTGTTGCGGAGCACGGGCTCTAGGCACTGGGCTTCAGTAGTTGTGGCACGTGGGCTCAGTAGTTGTGGCTCGCTGGCTCTAGAACACGGGTTCAGTAGTTGTGGCGCATGGGCTTAGTTGCTCTGCAGCATGTGGGATCCTTCTGGACCAGGGCTCGAACCTGTGTCCCCTTCATTGGCAGGTGGATTCTTAACCACTGTGCCGCCAGGGAAGTCCCCCCAGCCTCTTTTAAGAGCCATATTTTATTTCTTTTGACATTTATAATGTCTTAATTACAGTTAATAAACTTAAAGTTTGGGTTTATTTGTTTGATCATTGAAATCTTTATTAAGGTTTGATGGTTACATTTCATCAATGATCAATTTCCTCTGATATTTAAGAAAAAAAATTAAAAACACACAATAGCGTGTATTCCAAGGGTTGTAAAAGAATGAATATTGTTTCCTTGGTTCCCTGAAAGGACTTCTGTGTTACATATTCTGGGTCTGATTGACTGTTCAAATTCCAGTTTTGCAGATTTACTGACTGTGTGATTTGGGGCAGTTCATGTAGCACTCAAGTTTCCTCACCTGTAAAATGAAGGAGAAAATACCTACTGCCTAAGGCTATTTTAGGGAGTCACAAATGTAGACCATTTAGCACACCATGTAGCTCACAGCAGGGGCTCAGTACACGCACGTGCATGTGTGGTCCCCATGGAGCTAGGCTGACTCTACTTATTAGGAACATGTTACAATCTAGCAATGTCTCCCAGAAATACAAGGGGTGGGATGTATTTTTTAAATAGTTTTCATCTACACCATTGCTGAAATGCCATCAGCTGCTCTGTGTTTTGTGCCCAAAGCAAGTATTCATGCAGCTCCTTAAGTAGAAGTCAAATTATAGGAAGGCTCGGGCTTCCCTGGTAGCGCAGTGGTTGAGAATCTGCCTGCTAATGCAGGGGACACGGGTTCGAGCCCTGGTCTGGGAGGATCCTATGTGCCGCGGAGCAGTTGGGCCCACGAGCCACAACTACTGAGCCTGCGTGACTGGAGCCTGTGCTCCGCAACAAGAGAGGCTGCGACAGTGAGAGGCCCGCGCACCGTGATGAAGAGTGGCCCCCGCTCCCCGCAACTAGAGAAAGCCCTCGCACAGACGAAGACCCAACACAGCCAAAAATAAATAAACAAACAAATGTGGGTTTAAAAAAAAAATTATAGGAAGGCTCATGGCATTTCTAAGTACCATGTTTTTGAGTGACAAGTGTATAAACCACAGTGAATACTTTTGCCCCTGCAAGGGTCTGATTGAGAGGAACAGCAAGAAGAATTTTAGTTTCTCTTCCTCCAAGCGAACATTTTTTTTTTAAGCTGTCTTTTTTGGGAGATGGGAAGGAGTGGTTACTTAAAACCAGTAGTGTGTGTAAATAGGAGTGACAAGTATAGTTAGCATTGACTCGCTACAGCTAATGGACAAGCCCCCATAAACGTGGCTGGGGAGACATCTGTGAACAAACAGATTTTTTTCCCTTCAAAAATGTTAAGAATCTTTCTGTTTCTGGCAGGAACAGCTGTAGAATTCAGCTGTTTGTAACATGATGTCTGAGCGAGGGCTGATGTTTAGATGTGGTATATTAATATCCAAAATGTCATTGTAGATAATAGTAAGGTGGTGAGGTACGTGGAATGAAGCCAGGAAATTCAGTTACAGCTGACATTTCATCCTCTCCGAGGTTTGTGAAAAGGCCACAGCTAACTTTGCATTTCCCCAGGAAGAAGGGTGGAGGTTTGGTTGGTATAACACCCTGCACATTATTTAAACACAATGTTGTTCATTTTCTCCTCTGTGGAGAGTGGTTATAGAAAGTGCATCTGTGGCTGACTTCATGCTGGTGCGCTGCTCCTCTATCTCCAGCCCTTGGGGGAAGGGGGAGGCCAGGTGCCTGCTCTGGGCTGAGAACCACAGTGAACACTTCCCTGACCCTGCCGAAAAGTGGCTTCTGGAATCTTTTCTTCAGAAACAGTTTTTCAGTAAAAGAAGAGCTGTTTCAGGGCCAATAACTGGAAGGACTACCCACATTTTCGATCCACAAGACTTTCTTATCAGCTTTAGAAGAGAGCATGTGATGTGGAATCTGTTAAGTGTGGAATCCTTCCTAGTGAGGAAAGGGAGGCCCAAAGACAGCCTGGGACAGCCCTGAGTCACAGCCGACACGTGGCAGAACCAGAGGTCCTGAGACCTCCTCCATGGCTCTCCATAAACTTCACAGGGCACGAGTTGCGTGAGAGTTCACAGGACGTGTTTTACTTTTGAGTGCATTACATTTCACCAGAGGTGCAAGATGCTGACCTAAGCAATGGAGTTCCAGAGACCCAAGTTCTCATCCGAATTCCACTTACTACCTGGAGGATCCTGGGGGTGTTAATCCCTAGATCTCAGTTTCCTTGTTTGAAAAAAAAAAAAAGGGGGGGCTCATAATAGTTCATTGAGTTGTCATGAGAGTTCAGTGTGATAAATGGGTGAAAAGCTGGTTGCAAGTCCTGGTATACAGTAGATGCTCAATAGATGACAGCTTCTGGGGGGCTAGTGCTGTGCTACACACTGGAGATATAAAGAAAAATGAGATACCATTCCTGCACTCAATAGAGTGCAGTGCAGTTGGGAGGGCAGACAGATTTAAAAAGCAGCACGTGTTCGGTGGATTGATAGCAACGAGGCCCATGAGGAGTGCGAACTGGAGTGCTTTGGGAAGCCTTCAGAATGGAGCTGTTTCACAGATTTTCTGAAGGTTAATAATAATTTTTTTAAATTTTATTGAAGTATAGTTGATTTACAATGTTGTGTTTCATTTCTGCTGTACAGGCTCAGTTATACATATATATTCTTTTTCATATTCTTTTCATAGGATTTATCACAGGATATTGAATATAGTTTCCTGTGCTATACAGTTGGACCTTGTTTATGCATTCTATATGTGATGGTTTGAAGATGAATAATAATTCTGAGACAGGCAAGGATTTTTCAAGAAGCGCGAAGAGCATACAGTATGCTAATGTATGGACCCATGAGATGATATTTTAATATCAGCATGTTAAATGAACATATTACTATTACCATAGAGCTGCAGTTGGTTTACAATGCTGTGATCTGAAGCGTACACACAGAGCAGCCAGAAAGGACAGTAGAAAGGGGGCCGTATTCTGAATGGCTTAGATGCTATTCTGTGTAGGGATGGGTCAATACTGAAAGATTTTAAAGCTGGGAAGTGAGTTGCATGGACGTATATACACTACCAAACGTAAAATAGATAGCTAGTGGGAAGCAGCCGCATAGCACAGGGAGATCAGCTCGGTGCTTTGTGGCCACCTAGAGGGGTGGGATAGGGAGGGGGGAGGGAGAGAGATGCAAGAGGGAAGAGAGATGGGAACTTATGTATATGTAGAACTGATTCACTTTGTTATAAAGCAGAAACTAACATACCATTGTAAAGCAATTATACTCCAATAAAGATGTTTAAAAAAAAAAAGCTGGGAAGTAACATGGTGATGTTTACGTTCTGTAAATATTGCTCTGGGGGCAGGTGGAGGACGAATTGGAGGAGGGGGAAGCATGCAGGCTGTTGGGAGATACTGAGGCTTTGGGTCTGGCTTGGGTGAATGGACCCTGTCAAAACTTAGATATAGAAAAATGAGTTCCTAAATGCCTGTGTTTACCCACTTGAAATAATAGTATAGTACTTTCTTTTCTTTTTTCTTTTTTTTCTTTTTTTTGGCCATGCTGCATGCGGGATTTTAGTTCCCTAACCAGGGATCGAACCCACACCCCCTGCAGTGGAAGCGCGGAGTCTTAACCACCGGACCGCCAGGGAAGTCCCTACGGTACTTTAAAATGCACTTTCTGGGCTTCCCTGGTGGCGCAGTGGTTGAGGGTCCGCCTGCCAATGCAGGGGACACGGGTTTGTGCCCCGGTCCGGGAGGATCCCACACGCTGCCGAGCGGCTGGGCCCGTGAGCCATGGCCGCTGAGCCTGCGCGTCCGGAGCCTGTGCTCCGCAATGGGAGAGGCCACAACAGTGAGAGGCCCGCGTACCGCAAAAAAAGAAAAAGCTCTTTCTGACCAAGTTCACTTGGGTTCACTTACTTCTTTGAATTAGGAAGTATACCACACATATAGAAGGGAATGTATTAGCATGTTGGTACATTTTTAAAGAATAAAATGTAGGAGACATCCACATTTATAACACTTACCTCGAGAATATTATCACTACTGTTGATATCAATATGTACCTTTCTCCTATCACATTCTGCTCTCCCTAGCTACTTTCCTGGATTTGGAGTTAATCACCCTCCTGCTTTTCTTTAGCTTTATCACATATGTATGTATCCCTAAACAATGTACTATATTATTTTAACCTTATGTAAATGAAATCATACAGGTTATTTTGTGACTTGGTCCTGCCAAAACAATATGTTCTGAGATTCATCTGTATTGATGTGTGTAACTTCTTTAGTTCATTCATTTTCATTGCTGTATCGTATTTTATTGTGTTTATTATAAAACAATATTTAGCCATTTCACTGTTGAAGGACCCTACATTTTATCATATATATGGTAACATTATTGGTCTCCTTATTAATAAAAATAATTTATAGATTCTTTAGGTTTTTCTATTTAGATTATTATATCATCTATAAGAAATAATAGCTTTGATTTTTTTCCTTTCTGTTCTATATAATGTTAATTCCCTTTTCTCACTTTATTGAGCTGGCTAGAATCTCCAGAGTTGAACAGAAGTGATAATAAATAGCAGACTTTATCTTTTCATTAACTTTACAGGCAATGATTTAAAGTTTCACCCTTGAGCATGATGTTTGCTAGATGATGCAAGATTATTTTGTGATACCCTTTACCCAACTGAGGAAGTTTCCTTCTGTTCCTTGTTTACTCAGAGTTTTAATCATGAATGGTTTTTATATTTTATTGAATGCTTTTCTGCATCCTTTGAGATGATCATATGTTTTTTTCTTCTTTAATCTGCTAATGTGATAAATAACATTAATTGATATTGAAGTAACTTTGTATTATGGAACTAACTCAAACTTAGGCATGTTTTTTTTTTCTATAAATTACTGTATTTGAACTGCTAATATTTTGTTCAAGATTTTTGCATTTATGTTCACAAATAAAATTGTCCTATGGTCAGTTTTTCCTTGAGGTTATGTAAATTTTGTTTGTATACATTTTGAAGATGTCGTTAGGCATATGTCTTTCTGATGGGTTAAATGTTTCTATTACTATGTCATAACCCTTTTCATCTCTTTGCCTAATATTAATTTTGTATGGGTTTAATTCAGTTAAACCAGATTTCTGGGTATTTGTGTGCAAATACCTTTCTCCAACTTCCTTTTTTTCAAGGACGCAAAAGGTTTTAGACTTGTCTTTTGTAGATCACATAACTAGATTTTGTCTTTCTTATTAGCTGTATTAAGGTATAATTTATATACAATAAAACACAAACATTTTAAGTGTACA
Organism: Grampus griseus; assembly: GCF_964374135.1. NCBI lineage: Eukaryota > Metazoa > Chordata > Mammalia > Artiodactyla > Delphinidae > Grampus > Grampus griseus. Next base: position 22,855,012 of record NC_139007.1, on the reverse strand, counting down.
GTTTGATGAATTTTGACAAGCGTATAAGGCATGTAACCAACACCACAATAAAGATAGATCATTTCCATCACACCAGAAAGTTCCTCATGCCCTTTTGCTGTCAGTTTCTTTCCTTCACCTCTAGCCCCAAGAAACCACTGATCTGCTTTTTTATCACTGTACTGTGGTCTTCTCTAGAATGTCATATAAATGGGATCATACAGTATGTAGGCTTTATAGTGTTTGACTTCTCCCATTTAGCATAATGCTTTTGAGATTCATGTTGCAAAATTTATCAGTATTTCATTCATTTTCACCTTTGAGTATCATGCTGTTGTATGGGTATACCACAATTTATTTAACCATTTATCACTTGATGGACATTTGTATTGTTTCCAGTTTGGGGCTATTATGAATAAAGCTGCTATGAACATTCACATTCAAGTCTTGGGTGGACATGTTTTCTGTTTTGTTTTGTTTTGATCATCTTTATTGGAGTATAATTGCTTTACAGTGGTGTGTTAGTTTCTGCTGTATAACAAAGTGAGTCAGCTATACGTATACATATATCCCCGTATCCCCTCCCTCTTGCATCTCCCTCCCACCTTCCCTATGCCACTCCTCTAGGTGGTCACAAAGCACGGAGCTGATCCCTGTGCTATGCGGCTGCTTCCCACTAGCTATCTATTTTACATTTGGTAGTGTATATAGGTCCATTCCACTCTCTCACTTCATCCAAGCTTACCTTTCCCCCTCCCCGTGTCCTTAAGTCCATTCTCTACATCTTCGTCTTTATTCCTGTCCGGCCCCTACGTTCTTCAGAACGGTTTTCTTTTATTTTAGATTCCATATATATGTGTTAGCATACGGTATTTGTTTTTCTCTTTATGACTTAACTTCACTCTGTACGACAGACTCTAGGTCCATCCACCTCACTACAAATAACTCAGTTTCATTTCTTTTTATGGCTGAGTAATATTCCATTGTATATATGTGCCACATCTTCTTTATCCATTCATCTGTCAATGGACACTTAGGTTGCTTCCATATCCTGACTATTGTAAATAGTGCTGCAATTAACATTGTGGTACATGAATTTTTTTTTTAACATCTTTATTGGAGTATAATTGCTTTACAATGGTGTGTTAGTTTCTGCTGTATAACAAAGTGAATCAGCTATACACATACATACATCCCCATATCTCCTCCCTCTTGTGACATGACTCTTTTTGAATTATGGTGTTCTCAGGGTGCATGCCCAGTAGTGGGATTGCTGGGTCATATGGTAGCTCTATTTTTAGTTTTTTAAGGAACCTCCATACTGTTCTCCATAGTGGCTGTACCCATTTACATTCCCACCAACAGTGCAAGAGGGTGCCCTTTTCTCCACACCCTCTCCAGCATTTATTGTTTGTAGAGTTTTTGATGATGGCCATTCTGACTGGTGTGATGTGATACCTCATTGTAGTTCTGATTTGCATTTCTCTAATGATTAATGATGTTGAGCATTCTTTCATGTGTTTGTTGGCAATCTGTATATCTTCGTTGGAGAAATGTCTATTTAGGTCTTCTGCCCATTTTTGGATTGGGCTGTTTGTTTTTTTTGATATTGAGCTGCATGAGCTGCTTGTATATTTTGCAGATTAATCCTTTGTCAGTTGCTTCATTTGCAAATATTTTCTCCCATTCTGAGGGTTGTCTTTTGGTCTTGTTTATGGTTTCCTTTGCTGTGCAAAAGCTTTTAGGTTTCATTAGGTCCCATTTGTTTATTTTTGTTTTTATTTCCATTTCTCTAGGAGGTGGGTCAAAAAGGATCTTGCTGTGATTTATGTCATAGAGTGTTCTGCCTATGATTTCCTCTAAGAGTTTTATAATGTTTGGCCTTACACTAGATTTTTAATCCATTTTGAGTTTATTTTTGTATACAGTGTTAGGGAGTGTTCTAACTTCATTCTTTTACATGTAGCTGTCCAGTTTTCCCAGCACCACTTATTGAAGAGGCTGTCTTTTCTCCACTGTATATTATTGCCTCCTTTATCAAACATAAGGTGACCATATGTGTGTGGGTTTATCTCTGGGCTTCCTATCCTGTTCCATTGATCTATATTTCTGTTTTTGTGCCAATACTATACTGTCTTGACTACTGTAGCTTTGTAGTATAGTCTGAAGTCAGGGAGCCTGATTCCTCCAGCTCTGTTTTCCTCTCTCAAGATTGCTTTGGCTATTTGGGGTCTTTTGTATTTCATACAAATTGTGAGATTTTTTGTTCTAGTTCTGTGAAAAATGCCATTGGTAGTTTGGTAGGGATTGCATTGAATCTGTAGATTGCTTTGGGTAGTATAGTGATTTTCACAATGTTGATTCTTCCAATCCAAAAAAATGGTATATCTCTCCATCTATTTGTATCATCTTTAATTTCTTTCATCAGTGTCTTATAGTTTTCTGCATACAGGTCTTTTGTCTCCTTAGGTAGTTTTATTCCTAGGTATTCTTTTTGTTGCAGTGGTAAATGGGATTGTTACTTAATTTCTCTTTTAGAATTTTCATCATTAGTGTATAGGAATGCAAGGGATTTCTGTACATTAATTTTTTATCCTGCTACTTTACCAAATTCATTGATTAGCTCTAGTAGTTTTCTGGTAGTGTCTTTAGGATTCTCTATGTATAGTATCATGTCATCTGCAAACAATGACAGTTTTACTTCTTCTTTTCTGATTTGGATCCTTTTATTTCTTTTTCTTCTCTGATTGCTGTGGCTAAAACTTCCAAAACTATGCTGATTTATAGTGGTGAGAGTGGGCAGCCTTGTCTTGTTCCTGATCTTAGTGGAAATGGTTTCAGTTTTTCACCATTGAGGACAATGTTAGCTGTGGGCTTGTCATATATGGCCTTTATTATGTTGAGGTAAGTTCCCACTATGCCTACTTTCTCGAGGGTTTTTATCATAAATGGGTGCTGAATTGTGTCAAAAGCTTTTTCTGCATCTATTGAGATAATCATATGGTTTTTCCCCTTCAGTTTGTTAATATGGTGTATCACATTCATTGATTTGCATATATTGAAGAATCCTTGCATTCCTGGGATCAACCCCACTTGATCATGGTGTATGATCCTTTTAATGTGCTGTTGGATTCTGTTTGCTAGTATTTTGTTGAGGATTTTTACATCTATGTTCTATGTTCATCAGTGATATTGGCCTGAAGTTTTCTTTTTTTGTGACATCTTTGGTTTTGGTATCAGGATGATGATTGCCTCATAGAATGAGTTCGGGAATGTTCCTCCCTCTGCTATATTTTGGAAGAGTTTGAGAAGATAGGTGTTAGCTCTTCTCTAAATGTATGATAGAATTCACTTGTGAAAACATCTGGTCCTGGACTTTTGTTTGTTGGAAGATTTTTAATCGCAGTTTCAATTTCAGTGCTTGTGATTGGTCTGTTTATATTTTCTATTTCTTCCTGGTTCAGTCTTGGCAGGTTGTGCATTTCTAAGAATTTGTCCATTTCTTCCAGGTTGTCCATTTTATTGGCATATAGTTGCTTGTAGTCATCTCTCATGATCCTTTGTATTTCTGCAGTGTCAGTAGTTACTTCTCCTTTTTTATTTCTAATTCTATTGATTTGAGTCTTTTCCCTTTTTTCTTGATGAGTCTGGCTAATGGTTTATCAATTTAGTTTGTCTTCTCAAGGAACTAGCTTTTAGTTTTATTGATCTTTGCTATTGTTTCCTTCATTTCTTTTTCATCTATTTCTGATCTAATCTTTATGATTTCTTTCCTTCTGCTAACTTTGGGGTTTTTTGGTTCTTCTTTCTCTAATTGCTGTAAGAGAAATTGTTCTAATTTCTGTAATAGGTGTAAGGTTCGGTTGTTTATCTGAAATGTTTCTTGTTCCTTGAGGTTGGATTGTATTGCTATAAATTTCCCTCTTAGAACTGCTTTTGCTGCATCCCATAGGTTTTGGGACGTCATGTTTTCATTGTCATTTTTTTCTAGGTATTTTTTTGATTTCCTCTTTGATTTCTTCAGTGTTCTCTTGGTTATTAGTACTGTATTGTTTAGCCTCCATGTGTTTGTATTTTGTACAGTTTTTTTCCTGTAATTGATATCTAGTCTCGTAGCGTTGTGGTCAGAAAAGTTACTTGATACGATTTCAGTTTTCTTAAATTTACCAAGGCTTGATTTGTGACCCAAGATATGATCTATCCTGGAGAATGTTCCATGAGCACTTGAGAAGAAAGTGTATTCTGTTTATTTTGGATGGAATGTCCTATAAATATCAATTAAGTCCATCTTGTTTAATGTATCACTTAAAGCTTGTGTTTCCTTATTTATTTTCATTTTGGATGATCTGTCCATTGGTGAAAGTGGGGTGTTAAAGTCCCCTACTATGAATGTGTTACTGTCGATTTCCCTTTTTATGGCTGTTAGCATTTGCCTTATGTATTGAGGTGCTCCTATGTTGGGTGCATAAATGTTTACAATTGTTATATCTTCTTGGATCTATCCCTTGATCGTTATGTAGTGTCCTTCCTTGTCTCTTGTAATAATCTTTAAAGTCTATTTTGTCTGATATGAGAATTGCTACTCCAGCTTTCTTTTGATTTCCATTTGCACGGAATATCTTTTTCCATCTCTGCACTTTCAGTCTGTATGTGTCGCTAGGTCTGAAGTGGGTCTCTTGTAGACAGCATATATATGGGTCTTGTTTTTGTATCCATTCAGCCAGTCTGTGTCTTTTGGTTGGAGCATTTAATCCATTTACATTTAAGGTAGTTATTGATATGTATGCTCCTATTACCATTTTCTTAATTGTTTTGGGTTTGTTATCGTAGGTCTTTTCCTTCTCTTGTGTTTCCTGCCTAGAGAAGCTCCTTTAGCATTTTTAGTAAAGCTGGTTTGGTGGTGCTGAATTCTGTTAGCTTTTGCTTGTCTGTAATATTTTAATGTCTCCATTGAATCTGAATGAGATCCTGGCCAGGTAGAGCGATGTTGGTTTTAGGTTTTTCCCTTTCATCACTTTAAATATGTCCTGCTACTCCCTTCTGGCTTGCAGAGTTTCTGCTGAAAGATCAGCTGTTAACCTTATGGGGATTCCCTTGTATGTTATTTGTTGTTTTTTCCCTTGCTGCTTTTAATATTTTTTCTTTGTATTTAACTTTTGATAGTTTGATTAATATGTGTCTTGGCATGTTTCCCCTTGGATTTATCTTGTATGGGACTCTCTGCACTTCCTGGACTTGATTGACTATTTCCTTTCCCATATTAGGAAGTTTTCACCTATAATCTCTTCAAATATTTTCTCAGTCCCTTTCCTTTTCTCTTCTTCTTCTGGGACCCTTATAATTCGAATGTTGTTACGTTTAATGTTGTCCTAGAGGTCTCTGAGACTGTCTTCAATTCTTTTCATTCTTTTTTCTTTATTCTGCTCTGCGGTAGTGATTTCCACTATTTTATCTTCCAGGTCACTTATCCGTTCTTCTGCCTCAGTTATTCTGCTATTGATTCCTTCTAGAGAATTTTAAATTTCATTTATTGTGTTGTTCATCTTTGTCTGTTTGCTCTTTAGTTCTCCTAGGTCCTTGTTAAACGTTTCTTGTATTTTCTCCATTCTATTTCCAAGATTTTGGAGCATCTTTACTATCATTACTCTGAATTCTTTTTCAGGTAGACTGCCTATTTCCTCTTCACTTGTTTGGTCGGGTGGGTTTTTACCTTACTCCTTCATCTGCTATGTATTTCTCTGTCTTCTCATTTTGCTTAACTTACTGTGTTTGGGGTCTCCTTTTTGCAGGAGACCCCAAACACAGTAAGTTTTTGGGGTTCGTAGTTCCCGTTGTTTTCGGTGTCTGCCCCCAGTGGCTAGGGTTGGTTCAGTGGGTTGTGTAGGCTTCCTGGTGGAGGGGACTGCTGCCTGTGTTCTGGTGGATGAGGCTGGAACTTGTCTTTCTGGTGGGCAGGACGATGTCTGGTGGTGTGTTTTGGGCTGTCTGTGAACTTATTATGATTTTAGGCAGCCTCTGTGCTAATGGGTGGGGTTGTGTTCCTGTCTTGCTAGTTGTTTGGTATGAGGTGTCCAGCACTGGAGCTTGCTGGTCGTTAAGTGGAGCTGGGTCTTATCATTGAAATGGAGATCTCTGGGAGAGCTCTAGCCAATTGATATTACGAGGGCCCAGGAGGCCTCTGGTGGGCCAATATCCTGAGCTCGGCTCTCCCACCTCAGAGGCTCAAGCCTGTCACCCGGCTGGAGCAGCAAGAGCCCCTCAGCCCCATGGCTCCAGAGAAAAGGGAGAAAAGAAAAGGAAAGAAAAGAAAAGAAAAGAAAAGGGAGAAAGAAAGAAAGAAAAGAAAATAAATAGTTATTATAATTAATTTTTTTAATTATTAAAATAAAAATATAAAAAAGTAATTAAAAAAAGAAAAGAAGAGAGCAACCAAACCAATAAACAAACCCACCAACGATAACAAGCGCTAAAAACTATACTTAAAAAAAAAAAAACGGACAGACAGAACCCTAGGACAAGTGGTAAAAATAAACCTATACAGACAAAATCACACAAAAAATCATACATATACACACTCACAAAAAGAGAAAAAGGAAAATATATATATATATAAAAGGAAGAGAGCAACCAAATCAATAAACAAATCCACCAACAAACAAATCTACCAATGATAGTAAGCTCTAAGTACTAAACTAAGATAAACATAAGACTAGAAACCAATTAGATGCAGAAAGCAAACCCCAAGTCTACAGTTGCTCCCAGAGTCCACTGCCTCAATTTTGGATGGTTTGTTGTCTATTCAGGTATTCCAGAGATGCAGGGTACATCAAGTTGATTGTGGGGATTTAATCTGCTGCTCCTGAGGCTGCTGGGAGAGATTTCCCTTTCTCTTCTTTGTTCGCACAGCTCCCGGGGTTCAGCTTTGGATGTCGCCCCGCCTCTGCATGTAGGTCACCTGAGGGCGTCTGTTCTTCACTCAGACAGGACGGGGTTAAAGGAGCAGCTGATTCGGGGGCTCTGGCTCACACAGGCCGGGCGGAGGGAGGGGTACGGAATGCGGGGCGAGCCTGCAGCAGCAGAGGCCAGCATCACATTGCAACAGCCTGAGGCGCACCGAGCATTCTCCCAGGGAAGTTGTCCCTGGATCCCGGGACCCTGGCAGTGGTGGGCTGCACAGGCTCCCGGGAGGGGTGTGGATAGTGACCTGTGCTCGCACACAGGCTTCTTGGTGGCGGCAGCAGCCTTAGCATCTCATGCCCGTCTCTGGGGTCTGTGCTGACAGTCACGGCTCGCGCCCGTCTCTGGAACTCGTTTAGGCGGTGCTCTGAGTTCCCTCTCCTAACGCACCCCAAAACAGTGGTCTCATGCCTCTTTGACAGGTCCAGACCTTTTCCCAGACTCCTTCCCGGCTAGCTGTGGCGAACTAGCCCCCTTCAGGCTGTGTTCACGCAGCCAACCCCAGTCCTCTCCCTGGCGTCTGACCTCGAAGCCTGAGCCTCAGCTCCCAGCCCCCACTCGACCCGGCGGGTGAGCAGACAAGCCTCTCGGGCTGGTGAGTGCTGGTCGGCACCAATCCTCCATGCGGGAATCTCTCCGCTTTGCCCTCTGCACCCCTGTTGCTGTGCTCTCCTCTGTGGCTCCGAAGCTTACCCCAACTGCCCACGCCCCGTCTCTGCCAGTGAAGGGGCTTCCTAGTGTGTGGAAACTGTTTCTCCTTCACAGCTCCCTCCCAGAGGTGCTGGTCCCGTGCCTATTTTTTTGTCTCTGTTTTTTCCTTTTTATTTTACCCTACCCAGGTACGTGGGGATTTTCTTGCCTTTTGGGAGGTCTGAAGTCTTCTGCCAGCGTTCAATAGGTGTTCTGTAGGAGTTGTTCCACATGTAGATGTATTTCTGATGTATTTGTGGGGAGGAAGGCTATCTCCACGTCTTACTCCTCCACCATCTTGAAGGTCCTCTCTGTTTTCTGTTTTTTAATTCAATCAGACAGTGCATCTTTTAACCAGAATATGTAGTGAATTTCTATTGTTTACTAGATTGCATTGATTACATTTGCATTTTTAGTCAAACAAAAAATAATAATGCGTTTGTATTCATTTCAATTGTCTCATTTTTGCTTTCTATTTCTCCTACATTTTCTGTGCTTAATTTTTTTCATTATTGCCTACGTCTGGGTTGAATGAGTTTTGCTTTGTTTTTATAGTTCCATGTTTTTTCTTCTACTAGTTTGGCAGTTGTACACACTATTCTCTTTCAGTGCTTACCCTAGAGATGTTAGCATTCTGTTTAACTTAATGAAGTCTCACTCTACATAGTGTCTTCCCTCTTCTCCCAAACAGTTCAGGAATCTTAGAATTCTTTAATTCTGATCATACTTTTTCAACCTAGTATGCCATTGTCGCCCAGCTTTCAGTTTTATCTTAGTTTTTTATATTAGACATTAGTACAGTTTGTATATAGTCAGCATTTTTTTTTTTTTTTTTTGCAGTACGCGGGTCTCTCACTGTTGTGGCCCCTCCCGTTGCGGAGTACATGCTCCGGACGCGCAGGCTCAGTGGCCATGGCTCACGGGCCCAGCCGCTCCGCGGCATGTGGGATCCTCCCAGACCAGGGCACAAACCCATGTCCCCTGCATCGGCAGGCGGACTCTCAACCACTGCACCACCAGGGAAGCCCAGCATTTGTTTTATATAGTCTGTGTTTATTTAAATTTAGACATATGTTTACTGTTTCCTTGGCTCACCATTCCCTTTCATCTCAGATCACTTTGCTTTTTTCTGAAGTATGTCCTTTAGAAGTTCTTTTAATAAATGTTTTTGAAAATAAGCTTTCATATTTTTTTGACTGCAAATACCTTTAGTTGCTCTTACTTGTGAAAGGTACTTTTGCTGAGTATACAGTTCCATGTTTAATATTATTTTCTCTCAATGTTTTAAATATATCTTCCCCAGATTTCTCTTCTTCTCTCGAGAAATCAACTATCAATCTAGTTATCACTTACTTGTAGATAATCTGCTTTTTTCCTCAGGCTGTCCTGAAGGTCTTTTTTTTTTGCAGTACGAGGGCCTCTCACTGTTGTGGACTCTCCCGTTGTGGAGCACAGGCTCCGGACAGGCAGGCTCAGCGGCCATGGCTCACGGGCCCAGCCGCTCCGCGGCATGTGTATCCTCCCAGACTGGGGCACGAACCCGTGTCCCGTGCATTGGCAGGCGGACTCTCAACCACTGCGTCACCAGGGAAGCCCTGAAGGTCTTTTTTGATGATGGTGTTCTGCAGTTTTGCCAGGTTTTATCTGGGTGAAGACTTCTATTTAGCATCCTTGGCGTTCGTTTGGCTTTCTGAATTTTATGATTGATAGTTCTGGAAGATCTCAAGTATAATCACTTCGAATGCTGCCTTTCCCTTCGTTCTCTGTGTTTTCCCTTCATTCTCTGTGTTTTCCCTTCATTCTCTGTGTTTTCCTCCACCCTCCGTAACTTTTCATCTTTCTTTCATATTTTAATGTTTTTTTCACATCTCTGTACGAGATTATGTGTAATTTCTTTATATCTAGCAACCAAATCACTAATTCCCTTTTCAACTGTGTCTACTTTGGTATTGGACTCACCCATTGAATCTCTAATTATAGTTATTTTCATTTTTAGAAGTTATTTTTGGCTCTTTATCAAATCTGCCTAGTCATTTTCCATATCTTATTCTTTTTCCAAATTTTAAGATCCTGTTTTCTTTCCTTAAACACATTAAACATGTCTGTTTTATACTCTGTATCTGATATATATATCAGAATCTCCATCCTCTGAGGGTTTGATTCTGCAGTTTGTTTTTTCTCTCTCTTGTCCTTGGAAGCTTCTTTTTGTGCTTTGAGATTTTTGATTGTGAATTCAATTACTTGGAACAATATGTATGAAAACCCTTTGAAACTCAGATTTAAAGTTCATTATTCTAGAGAGGCCTTGAATTTGTTTCTGGTGTATGTTTGGGGGCACTGCCACCCTGGGACTTTTTTTACCCTAAATGTTTGTGTTTGGGAGAGGATATGTAATTTCTGATCCCAAACAGTGCAAGAGTGGGCTTGGAATTTTCTTAAGAAACTTTTTCTTTTATTCCCTCCTCTCCCATCACTATTGATTATCATTTCTTTCTTCTGTTCCTGGGGAGATTTTTTTAAAATTTACCCACCAAGGATTTGACCTTTCAAGGGTATGGGCTTCAACCCTCACACCCTGTGCATGCATTAGGCTTGTCTCCTGTCCCACAAACACCCTGGGATTAGCTTATGTCTCCAGGGTACATGCCAACTCAGGGATTACTTACCTCCCTGGTTTCTGTCTCCTTGTCATTTCCAACCTTTAACAATTGCTGTTACTTTCTTGCAGTTTAGCCATGAATTTTTAAAAGCGTTTTTAATGCTCACCCCAGCATTTTAAGGTGTTCTACATGGATTTGCCAACTTTGACAATCAGAAGTCCTCTTAACTTGAAAGTTGAAATGTTTCCCAGAAGGGGAGCAATACTAAATTAGTTAGATCCTGAAATCTGTGAATTTTACTGAAATCAAAAGTTGACTTTGATTTTTATTTTCAAAAAAGTAATAGTTGGTTTGTATAAACGTTAATGTTCATTTTTTTAAAATTTCCCTCTGAAATGGAATTATAAAAGATTTTAAGAATCTGTCACTCATTCATTTACCTTTCAGCAAATATTTGTCGAGCTCCTACATTTTGCTGGGCTGTTTTCTGTGCTGGGGCTACGTCAATGATTAAAATAGACAAAAAGCATGCCCCCATTGAGCTTACATTCCAATTGGAGGAGACAGACAATTAACAAGATAAATAGGTAAAGTATATACAGTTGACCCCTGAACAACTCAGGTGTTAAGGGCTCCCCCCACCACAGTTGAAAATCTGTGTACTGCTATCTCTGCCTCGAAAACAAAGGAATTGATAAGTAGCTGACTCAAAGGCAGGAAACTGAAACAGTTTGGATAGAATCAGAACTCAAACCCTAGTTCTTTTGATTCCACATACTGTGCTCGCTAATTAAACACAAACTTTTCCCCACACTTAGTTAATTCAAAGATCTATAAAGTGAAAATATGTACTCTATTTATGGGGGAAAATCTGCGTATAAGTGGACCCACGCAGTTGAAACCCGTGTTGTTCAAAGATCAACTGTAGTATGTTACAGTGTGATAAGTGCTGTAGGGAACAATCAGGCAGGTAAAGGAGGACTCGGAAATGTTATTATTCTTCTTCGTTTTTAAAAGAATATATTAAAGATCGTTAAAGAGGGGCCATTTCAATTAAAGTTTATGCAAGAAGTTGCTTGAAACATTCCACTACTGAAGCATTGTTAATTCTAACTTACATTTGTAAATGTTAAGTTGAAAATGATGTATACATTTGTAGATGTTCCCATATTGGAAAAATAAGTTGTTTTTTATAATTCCTTGGGCACTTCTTGAGTAAGAAAGGAAATGATCAGAAAATATTACCCACAAGAAAACTTCAACACCAAAACTTTTTAAATCCTCAGGTTTTAAAAATAGCTTTAAACTGGAAAATGATCATTTCTACCCATTAACCCCTACAAGGGATAAAACAAACAAAATACTCACCAACAACTAAATACCAAAGGAGGCTAAATATCTGTTTTACTTAACTCACTCTGGTTGGTTCTGAAAGCCCCAGTTGGTGAAGTTATAAAAGGCCATTCATTTCTTTAGTGTGAAAACTGACAAACAGGGCAGAAGTAACCAGAAGGGAACAAAGAGAGCAGTGGAGACCTTTGAAGACAGCAGCGGTGGACACCAGGGTGAGAAGCAGCAGGCATTGTTTGAAAAGAGACCAAGAGCAGAGGACCAGTTGTAGCTCAGTTCCCAAGAGGGCATGACCATGCTCTGCTACAAGCACATCAGCTGAGAGACAGAGTCTATTGTCAAACAATTGTAGTGGCTACCCGCAGGAAGTAGGATGAATGTCTGGGTTAGTGTCCTGACACCAGTAACTTCATCCGTCCTATCTGTGCAAGTAATCAAGGAAGGGTTCAAAATAGTAAGAGTTATCGCAGAACATTATTCAGGACTGAGCTTTCTATCATTAGGGCATCATCTGAGACTTTCAGTTTTTTATTTATTGAAGTATAGTTGATTTACAATGTTGTGTTAGTTTCTGGTGTACAACAAAGTGATTCAGTTATATATGTGTTCTTTTTCATATTCTTTTCCATTATAGTTTATCACAGGATATTGAATATCGTTCTTTGTGCAATACAGTAGGACCTGGTTGTTTATTTTATGTATAGTAATGTGTATCTTGTAATCCCAAACTCCTAATTTATCCCTCCCCCGACCCTTTTCCCCTTTGGTAAACAAAAGTTTGTTTTCTATGTCTGTGAGTCTGCTTCTATTTCATAGATGAGTTTGTTTGTGTCGTATTTTATATTCCACATATAAGTGATATCACATGGTATTTGTCTTTTTCTGACTTACTTCACTTCGTATGATAATCTCTGGGTCCATCCATGTTGCTGCAAATGGCATTATTTCATTCTTTTTTATGGCTGAGTAATATTCCATTGTGTATATGTACCACATCTTCTTTATTCATTCATCTGTTGATGGACATTTAGTAAGACTTTAAATTTTTAGTGTTTATGCTCAGTATAAAATTGAGGACAGCAGAATATCTGTCTTCTTTTAAGAACAAAAAACTTTTCACAGCGAGAAAAGAGCCATCTATGAACCAGGAGGAAGTCCTCACCAGACATCTAATTGGCTGGGGCTTTGAACTTGGACTTATCAGCCTTGAGATCAGTGAGAAATCAATGTTTGTTGTTAAAGCTAAAGGAAAAAAAAACTTTTGAAGACATGTAAATCAGTTTAATGGTTTTTCTCATTGTAAAAAGTAACAGATGTTTATTGGGAAGAGAGTCAGAAAATCTTTTTTTTTCTTTAAATCACCCATACCAGAGAGAAAACAACTTTTTTTTTTTTTTGATGTGGACCATTTTTAAAGTCTTTTTTGAATTTGTTGCAGTATTGCTTCTGTTTTATGTTTTGGTTTTTTGGCCGTGAGGCATGTGGGTTCTTAGCTCCCAGATCAGGGATCAAACACACGCCCCCTGCACTGGAAGGTGAAGTCTTAACCACTGGACCGCAAGGGAAGTCCCAGAAAGCAGCTGTTAATACTGTTAAAGATGTGCAGTTCCCAAGCTGTGTGCCAGGGTGCACTGGGACAGCACAGCAAATTCACGAGGGTGCCACAGGATATTTTCCGTCATCAAGGGAAACACATCTGTCCAACACTGTGTTGAAGGTAGTTCACAGTTTCAAAATTAGATTATACTACATTCCTTCTGATGACATCATACCTTTGCAAAAGTAGGTTTTCAGAGATTGCTGAGTTTTTAATGACAAAAAGTGAAAACCAGCATGGAATAGGAAATGAGGATAGTCGTATCCAATCTGATTCCAAGATTTTAAGTTTTGTTTGACCAACAGGTGCATACATTCTATTAATAAGTTATTAGGAAGTTATTTAAGAAAGAAAAAATAGTTCTTTTCATTTATGTGTGTTTTTTCCGAATAGCTACTAAGTCATTAGCGTATAAACACTGAATTGTTTGGATCTAGCTACTGAACAAATAGCACTGCTAGATATCTGTTTGGGCCTGGAGGCATTGTTAAAAAATTACTGAGACTCTTAAGAGCTTCCAGAATCATTTGGGAACCTCTAATATATGTCCTTCCAGACTTTTTCCTATGTATACCATACATATTTTAGAAACCTTTTTTTTTTCACTTAACAATATCTAGTGGAAATCTTTGCATTTCAGTTAATATGGGTCTATATCATTATTTTCAAAATTTAATGGCATAATAGTTTTCCATTGTTTGACTACATTATTTTATTAACCAATCCCCTAAGGTTAGAAGTTAAACAGAACTTTTGTTTTATCATCAGTGGTGTGGTCAACCCCTTTGCACATCTTCTTTGTTTACATATCCAATGATTTCCTTAGGCTAGGTTCCTAGAAAGGAATTTGCTGGGCAAAGAATATGTACTTTCTTATGCTTTTGATATCCAGAGAGAGAGAGAGAAAGCCCAATTGCCCTTTCAACGAGATTGTGCCAGTTTCTTTCTACCAACAGTTTATAAGAATACCTCAGTTTAAAGAAGTGAAGCATTGGAGAGCTCCTAACCATCGGAACTCAGATTTGTGAATCGTTCAAAGGTGTTCCTCTTCCCCAACTGTTAAATAAACTTAGTGCCAGTGAAAAAGCTGGGTAAGTGCTTCTGGTCCAGAGCTCTTGGGAGCCTCTACAAGCTGAAGTTCCAGCTAAAGTCAGAGGTAGCTGATCGCAACATCCAAGCAGATACCCACTTAGAGAACAGAAAAACCATTTGTCCAGAAACTTCTTTAGCTTTAGGTTCACTAAGTAGTTTTTCAAAACGACACTGTGCTCCCCAGAAAGTCATACTGCACTGCATAGCTCTCACCCTACCTCTGGGCGGGGGAGGGAGGCAAAATGGCCAAAAGAGAAGTTGACGTCAGGAATTTTTTTTTTTTGAGAGGATGGATTTCAGAGTATTTTGAGGGTCACATGGGATGCTTCCTGTTCCGTGGATCATAGCACATATATTTTCATCTACAGCCACATGTGTATCACATTTTGAACTACATTCAGTTTAGACAAATGAGCTAGTATTTTCAATTGTAAGTTACCAAGGAAAAACGTGTATTATGTATGTAGGCTCTGATCATGAGGTACAAAAATATGTGGTACATTTTGGAAGTATTTCTCTTTTAAGTAAACCCTGGAGTCCTTCAGCTTTCTGGGAAACTGTGTTGTATAGAAACACTCATTCCGCAAGCACCATGAATGGCTAAGAGTTTTGTAATTTCACATGATGGTCATGTGTATTACTTTTTTAAAAATAAAGACATTGTCCACCTTTGATCTTGATTTATAAAAGTTTTAAACAATTCAATTTGATAATTTTATAAACTCCTATAAAAATAACATTCTAGGGCTTCCCTGGTGGCACAGTGGTTGAGAGTCCACCTGCCGATGCAGGGGACATGGGTTCATGCCCCGGTCCGGGAAGATCCCACATGCCGTATAGCGGCTGGGCCCGTGAGCCATGGCCGCTGAGCCTGCACGTCCGGAGCCTGTGCTCCACAACGGGAGAGGCCACAACAGTGAGAGGCCCGCGTACCTCAAAAAATAAATAAATAAATAAATAAAATAACATTCTAGATTAAAGCTGTTTGAAAGATTAGTGCTTAGATTGCTGATTCTAAAAAGGTGAGTGGATTCTTTTAGGCATTCACACTTTACTCTTTTCAACTTGAAGTAAAAATTAGTGGGACAAGATGTTAAGTAGGATGATCCTACTTAAAGCAGAAATGTTGATAGAGAAAAATTAAATCTGTATTATAAATACTTATCACTTCATTGCCTTTACCTGATGCCTTCACTACATACCAAAAAGAAGCTATTTCCACTCATATCAGAAAAAGTAAAAAGCCCACTGTGGCATGTTTATCAAACAGTTACAACATGGAGGACCTTTCCCTCTTTGTGTAGATGGCAAATATCTGAACTGTTGGAAGCCTTCATGTGACTCCACTGCCACAAGATATTTCCTTTTAAATCCCCACTGGAGAATTCTCCCAAAGTCTGGTGTGTATGTATGTCAGCTTTAGGGAAGTTGATTGTATTGAGAGAGAGGTGAATTTCTGCATTTGTGACTGGTATGGTTAGGAAAAATAAGCAACTAATTGCTGTTCTGCTTCCAGAGCACTGGACGTGTGTACAGACTTAAGAGCCACATGTCAAAGAGTGTACTGTAATTATGTAAACCTCATCTGTCATTCCCAGAGCAGGCTTCCTTCAAGATAAAAGAATGGGCAACACCAGTGATGTGTGGATAGTTCCTTAACACTCCAGGTTTCTAGTACAGAGTATCATGATCATTCTTTGCTTTCTTGTCCATAGGAAATGAAAATCCGTGTTAAGGGACAGATCTCTGGTCTGTGAATTTTTTGAGATAACCAGAAACATTATTTCTTTTAACCCCACACCATTTTTATCAGATCTTTACCAGTTTAATAAATTATCTGATAGATAAGAGCATTAGTAACTTAAATAAATCCAGTCCTTAACACTCATTCATTCATTCAGCAAACATTTATTGAGCTCCACCGATTCTGGGCTCCAGAGGTGAGCAAGATAGATATGGTCACTGCCCTTAAGAAGTTTGTGATTGAATCAGAAGCTTTTGGGAAAGCCAGTGGCTGAATATCAATGAAGAAGTGCTACAGAGATTCAGGAAATCTTTTGGAGTAGAGTCCCTGGCCTCAGAGAAGCTTCCCCCTAAGGAGCTCTTGGTTGGTCTGAATCTTAAAGGGCGAGTAGAAGTCAGAGTACTACTACTGTGAAATCCGAATAGAGTACATTCGTCTGGCCAGATGCTCCACTTTTTCCAATGCACATTTTCAGGCCTATAACTGACACCCAGATGCTAGTTGGTACCACTGCCCTGTAGTCCACTAACCACTATTGGATATTCATCTGTTACACTTAGCAATAGAAAGGTGAGATTTTAAACATTCTGGTTTTTCTTTTTTTTAAGAATATTGCCAACTGATGATACTAGGGCCATGTTACCTACATGTAACCTGATCGGGTTTTGAGTCAGCCCTTGAATGACTTTTTTTTTTTTTTTTTTTTTTTGTGATACGTGGGCCTCTCACTGTTGTGGCCTCTCCCGTTACGGAGCACAGGCTCCGGACGCGCAGGCTCAGCGGCCATAGCTCACGGGCCCAGCCGCTCCGCGGCATGTGGGATCTTCCCGGACCGGGGCACGAACCCGTGTCCCCTGCATCGGCAGGCGGACTCTCAACCCCTGCGCCACCAGGGAAGCCCTTGAATGACTTTTTAATCAGTTGTGTAACTATGCCTAATCATGATACTTTGTTTATTCACATATGTAAATAAGCACATGTGTACTTTATTGTTTATATTTATTGAAATGAATTCAGAAGTTAGTCATCTGTGATTTGGGGCAGATATGAGTGGTGGTATCAGTTCTCCCATTTGTTAGATTTGGTTAACAGTAGCTGTATTTACCTAACAGATTAAATACTTAATGTTTATGGAATGCTTGTGTTTCATTAGAAATATCATGATTATGGTCGATCATACGATTTGCAAATCATTAGTACCAATCATACATGAATACAGCCGCAGAAAAATCACATTTTCAGACAAATCATGACTCAGATGGCTTTAAGTATTTTGAATCCCAAACTTTCATTACAGGGTTTTTGGGTCACAGCCCCTCAAAAATATCTCTTTTAATTCCTCCCAGTTGAGATCATCCCATCGTCAAAGGGCTGTGTGATAATTTGACCGCTTCTGGTGAAAGCCTGAGAGGAGTAATCCTTCTCTAAGGACCAGTAAGTGGTTTGATTCAGGACTCCAACTTAGATGTTTGCTCCATGGGGATCCTTTGTCTCCAGAAATACCAAGTCTGAAGAACTGTACTCTGGCTAAAAGGTGGCTTTTTTGGAATGCTGCACAGAAGTTTCTAGTGAAGAGGGGGTGTTTGTCTTAGGTATACTGACACTATGCTTTTGAAAAGTCTGCAGTACCAAATTTTCATTTGGTTTATTTTTAGCTTGAGTCTACTCTGCTAGTAAAAATAAAGCTATTTTTGTAAGTGCTGCTTGTAGTACTTTCATCCACATTTTAAAAGAATTCACAGAAGACAGTCCAGAACTATGTGCAATGTGCAGATTGTTGCAGAATCGTGCTTTGAATAAATCTTTTTATGATGGCTGCATTTCAGCTGTACCAAAGGGTTCAGCTCACATGATTCCACCCCCACTACACACACACACACACACACAAAGGGCTCATGGCCCCTTACTTAAAGTACTTAACTTATTTCATTTGTGTATTTGTCCAGCGTGTCTGTGCTGACTGTCCTTTATGCATTGTCTGCAGCCTCACGTGCACACAGACAATGAACAAATCTCTATGATGACAGGTCCCCTTAAGAGACAACGGATTGCTCTTTTAGGGAGTTGTGTGTTTCTATGGCAACTCCCTCTCTAAAAGTTTGAATTTTATCCACATATATTTTGCAGATACCAAAAACAAGCTTATGTTTAATTTAGAGACGCTTTGAGTTTTGAAGAAGAGGAAACTATAGCTCATCAGCAGATGTCAAGAGCACGCACACTTTGTTTGAAAGCTTGTTGAAAAAAATTATGATTCTTTTTGTGCTTGACACTTAACCAAAGGCCAACGTTCCATTCGGATAACCTTTTATTGTCAATTTTTCATGCTTCTTAGGGGTAACAATCACAAAGAGATACGAAATTTGATGAAACTAAAATGGAGCCAAGTAGGCGCCGTGTGTGTTTATTGGGTCTGTCCCTGCCTCTCTCCCCTTCCCAGTTTTGTACATTATAATGTACATTGAATTAAATTTGCTTTCATCATCCATTTCCTTTTCTCCGTGTTGCTACGGTATCTATGGGTTCTCAGTCACCGGCTACATCTGATCTAGAGAAAATAGGTTATGTCCCTCTTTTGAGAGGAGGACCGTCTCCATGGTTCAGTGCTTTGTGTTTGTTAGCAGTTGGGATTCTGGAAGAGACGTGGACTGTTTTCCTGAGTGATAAAAACCTATATAACGACCATTTCCTAATTCTGTAGGATAATTCAGACAACGTAATTTGTGAAGTCTGTGAGTTCTGTGTATACGAGCTTTAGTTTGCCTTTAGTTGTCTTACTTCGCTTTCAGGGTGTTTTGTTTCTTTTTTTATACTGTTGTGTGTTTTCACTCTTTTGCCTTTCTTTCTGAAACACAGATTCAGTTTGTTAAAATCAAATCAGCTCTGTGGCTGGTGGTGTTTGGCTTTTCTGCATGTGCTAATTGTTCTGTGGCTTGTTTTGTTTACTGTTTTTGCAGACCTGATTTGCCATTGTCCTTGCCTTTCATTCTGCTAGACCATGTAGTTGATTTCCCAATGGGGAAAAGACTGCCTTTTCACCGGGTAATTAGTTATCTCATTTCAAAAGGACCCAGCTTCTCTGAGATGACTTTGTCACACTTTAAATATCTGCTTGGGAGGATGAGAGCCCATTTAGCTCCATGCTCATCCATGTGGTAGAAGAAACGCAGAGTTAGGCACCGTGGAAATTCTGAAGTATTTGAAGGGCAGAAGATGGTTAATCAGACCATTTGTATTGAGGGATTATGAGTTAGTTTATAGTGATAAGAAACCAACGTAAGAGATAATATTTTTCAGCCCCATGAGGATGTGGTAGCGCTGTTTATTCCTAAAGCGTATTTGCGTATTTTCATTTGCTGAAAGAGGACTCCCTGGCACTTTACCTTGAATAATTTTCTCATCATGTCTTGCTAAGTAAGCAAGCACACCCCTCAAAAGCACAGAGGTAAATTGAATGCCACAGTCTCGCTGTTGTTACCTCCCTAGGATATGGAAAGAGAGTAGACGCTAGACTCTTCGCTGAAGGTGGGGCATGGAGGTGAGATTGCCCCTCAGCGGGGTCCCTCCGTTCACTGTGCTTCTGGGTCTTCCCACATCCCCAGACCAACCACCCATCTCCATGAACCCCTCTTCAGGCCCCTGATCTTATGCAGCCCTGTCTCAAGGCCACCGTCCTTTGCCTATCTTGGCCTGTTTAATTATTTCCTTCCGTTCTCAATGAGTTACTACCATGTGGCTTCACCTTTCAACCCAGGCTCCAGGTCAGCCCAGGCCGTGCCCCCTTACCCGCTACACCCGGCTCTTTTCCTAGGGGCCACTCTAAGCAAAGCGACCAGAAAATATTCACCTGGAAAGGACAGGGAATGGTCATCTAATATTATCAGAGCATCTGTGCACTAAGGCATTTTAGAGCCCTGTTTCGTATCAAACTTGATGTGAACAAAAGGTCTAAGATTTTAAGTTTTAAAAAATGTACGGGGCTTCCCTGGTGGCGCAGTGGTTGAGAGTCCGCCTGCCGATGCAGGGAACACTGGTTCGTACCCCGGTCCGGGAAGATCCCACATGCCGCGGAGCGGCTGGGCCCGTGAGCCATGGCCGCTGAGCCTGTGTGTCCAGAGCCTGTGCTCCGCAATGGGAGAGGCCACAACAGTGAGAGGCCCGCGTACCGCAAAAAAAAAAAAAAAAAAATGTACGTGTTGGGCTTCCCTGGTGGCGCAGTGGTTGAGAGTCCGCCTACCGATGCAGGGGACACGGGTTCGTGCCCCGGTCCAGGAGGATCCCACATGCCGCGGAACGGCTGGGCCTGTGAGCCATGGCCGCTGAGCCTGTGCGTCCAGAGCCTGTGCTCCGCAACGGGAGAGGCTACAACAGTGAGAGGCCTGCGTACCCTCCCCCCCCAAAAAATGTACGTGTTCATATTTTCTTCTATTGCATACAACTCAGATGGTCTGGCTCCTGGGTTACCTCCTCAGCTTCATCTTGCTCCAGGCTCACCCTCCTGGTCTGTTCTCCATCAGGGGACGGTTCTGAATGTGTCATATTCCAGCCTTCCACCTTGTCACTCCATATGTTCCCTCTGTCTGAAAGGTTTCTCCATCCTTTATCCCCAAAGCTCAGCGTCCCTTCTTCAGGGAGGCTTCACCTCCTCCTTTTCTAACCTAGGTCCCCTGTTATGGTATCTAAGTACCATGGACCTTTCCAACAGAGCACTTATTACAGTTGCAACTTTATCTTTATTTACATGGTTATTTCATTAATGTCTGTCTCCGCCATTATCTCTAAGCTCCTCCAGGGTGGCCAGTCCTTGTCTCCATGACAGCACAGGAGTGGACACATGGTAGGCACTCAGTGACTACTGCTGAGTGACCATCTACACATATCTCTGGGGACTCACCCAGTGGCCAGTGGCCCCTTTTTTTGATAGTATAACCCTGAGTTGGGTGAAGTGTTTACTCTGCTTCCAGCTGCTTTAGAAGGCACCTGGCCCCCGCCCCAGCCCCAGTCCCGGATCCAGGGTAAGGGGGAAAATTTGGAGTTAATCTAAGCAAATCAAAATAGAAAGATGGAAAGAACCTAGAACCTTGATGACGTTGGAGAGCTGCTAAATAAACCAGTCCTGGAACAGCTCCACCCTACCCAGGCAACTCTGCGGTGCAGGATCCTTGTATTTGTTTAGGTCAGTAAAGAGTTTTCTGTATCTGAAAATATCCTGATACAGAATGTCATGAGTGAATGAACCCATGAATAATGAACAGCTTCATCTCACGTCCTCACAAGCCCCTTTGTAATGCAGTTTTCTCTCTCTTCGTTTCTATGAAGTGTTAGGCTGCTATAGTGAAGAAGTCGACCAGTACTGAACCCCAACCAACTCCTCTATGTTTAGAAAGCTGTTTCCTTCCACTAAATGCCCCATACCCTGAACTTGAACTCATGTTCTCCTTCACCTTTCACCTTCTGCCTCCACACTTTGTTCATCACTCTTCAGGGCAAGCTCTTCTCTAAGGAGGGAAAGAGTCAGGTTAAGTCATACCCAGCGATTTCCTGTTTGTGAGCCTTGAAGCTCTTGAAGAGTGCGGACAGGTTTGACGGAACCTGTAGATGTTTTCAGACGCTGAGCTGATTCATCCCCTTTGGTAGTTAATTCTTCCCAGCTACTGTACCAGCTCTTCTCTCTGGATACTGCCCAGTTTCTCTTTGTGTGGGGATGAGGCTCTCAAGATCTGCCCATTCTGTACATGCTGTGTCTTTTCTGGGTTTGGGCAAGTTGCATTTTAGCTACCAGCCCCTGCCCTCCCCCGCTCCCGCCCACCGACACACGCACACACTTCTCCATTGTTATGGAACGTTTCTACACAGGAGAGGAATTCTGTCTGTTTCTTAGCATTTTTGTTGGTGGTGGTAAGGCAGAGCTTTAAATGATCCCTGTAAGTCTGCTGCCTTTCTTGTTCGCAGACCTCCGCCGTAACCTAAGAAATGCAGGGTCTTAAATAAATACCACCTGTAGTGCCTCCTTGATCTCCTAGCGCTGTGGCAACGGAGACGAGACAATCATCCACTTTTGTAAAATGCGTTCCTGGTAATAAACCACGAGAAGTGGACAGCTAGGTAACCAATCTTTCAGAGTATTACTTTTGGCCATGCCATGTGAAAAAAATACTGAATTTGTACTTGCTTTCTTTTTTTTAATTGAAGTATAGTTGATTTACAGTGTTGTGTTAGTTTCAGGTGCACAGCAAAACAATTCAGTTATATATATATATATGCACACACACACACACACATACATACATGGCTATTCTTTTCAGGTTCTTTTCCATTATAGGTTATTACAAGATATGGAATATAGTTCCCTGTGCCATACAATAGGTCCTTGTTGTTTATCTATTTTGTATATTGTACTTGCTTTCTTAAACCAAGATAGGAATGATCCACTTTGGCCCACCACCCTGGGCAAGTAACACACTCTCCAAGATTCAGAAAATAAGCGTAACCACTTCAAAAGGCTGTTATGAGTGCAGAGCAAGGTGTACGGTGAGAGCGTTTCTTATGCCTGGGGAGGTACCATACAAAAGTATTCATATTATAAGGCTATAAAGACAAACCCTTGTGAAATATCTTTTCACACTGCCCAGTACCTACCTCAGTTTCCCTCCCTACCCCCAGAGATGTACAGAAGCAGGTCATCATCGTGGCTTCACGTACAAGGGGAGTTAGTCACCCTGGAACCATTAGCCTTAGTCACCTGCTTCTTCTGATAGCAGAATGTCCCTGCTGACCTCTGAATTTGATTTTTTTAACCTCGGTGATTTATACTGAAAATATAAAAAGGGCAACTGAATTGGCTCTTATGAATTGAGTTAAGTGGTACATAAGGTTCCCAATTCAGGAATATTATATAACATCTTGTATTTTATAAGATAATGAAGTGAAAGGAGGATACGGTTAAGAAATTCTGGTTTATAATTCCATCTGACTTTATATAATACCAGCTATTCATCTCCTTTTTTCTGGGTATTTTTGCCTCCTACTTCCTACCACTGCACTTTGCTTAGCCATCATAACTCTCTTCCAGTAATATCTATTGATCTATCATTGTTCCTTTAATGGAATTATGCATTAAAAAGTGAGACCCAAAGCAACAAAAATTTCTCTACACACAAAAAAAAAGAAAAAAAAATCCTCGTAGTTAGTGATGAGGCAACTTCCTTGTTATCTGAGAAAAAGGCTTTATACAATATTGACAGTTCATCCACGTCTTGTTCTGATTCGGTCAGCCGGCATTTTTGCACACCTGCTGTGTGCCACTCATGGATCTAGATGTGAATAAAACAAACATTCCTGCCCTCTTGGAGCTTATATTCTACTGGGGGAAAACAGAAAATAATCAGTAAACAAATAAACAAATTCTAGTATGTTTGGAGATGATAATTGCTATAAAAAAAAAAAAGAAAAAAGTAAGAGCAGTGTAAGAGTATCAGTTTGGGGACAGGGTGAGGTTGCAGTTTTAAATTAGGTAGTCAAAGCAGACCTCCTGTGTTTTTGGTCTTTTGCTGTTGTAGTTTTTACAGAATGTTGTAATGATTTAATATTGCAAATGAATCATCTGCATGAATTACATACTGCCTGAAATGAAAGCCTTTCAGCTGAAGACTAAATCTGGTTGCTAAATGCTTGAGAAAGCATGGGAAGCTGCACTGGCCCTTGTCTGGAATTCTCAGGTTCTCTGAGTTTAGTGTCCTTTGCCAAAAGCAGTATTTATTTTATATCGTCTTCTAGTGGAGCGTATCTCTGACACCTACTGCCATGTGTTTATAGTTAAACATAACTATCCATCTTTCCTGCAAGACCAAAAGGCTCATCCACAATGTTTTCCTTTAAAAGTTCTAAGAAGGCTCCCCTGGTTGGCTTTCCAGCCTGTAACAATGATGGATTTTGCAACCCGCTCCTGGATCAGACATGTAGGAAAAAAAAAAAAAAAAAAACCCCTAATGTGGATAATTCTCCCCTTTAAACATGTGTTTTGTGTTTTGGTGGTGGTGGTTTGGGGCTGTTGTGTCTTAGGCATGGTGCTTATTATATCCACACAAGTTACAGATCACAGACAACCCCGCCCGGAATGGCACTGTATATATGATCTCCTTGCTCAGAGCTGCTTCTCCCCACGTGACCTGCTGTGTGACCTGAAGCGCAGATGAGCCTCCTTCCATTCCGGAGTTTAATGTATGTGCACCCTCTCCCTTGTGTGGCCTCCCCTTGGCTCCATGCTGCCTTCGTTTGCTCCTGGAGGCAGCTGAGCGTTGGGAGGGGCCGGCATGTGGCTCCTCCATCGTCTGAGTCTCTCCAGGGCAGGACCATGTCAGGATAACACTTGTTTTGCCTCCTGTCCAGTACCAACTAGGACAGTGCTCTTCACAAGGTAAACTGGAGCTCGGGCCATCAGAGTGAATGCATTCTGAGCGTTGGCAGATGTGCTTCCATCCCTCGCCTGTCGTTCCCGGTCACTCACCAGATTCAGAGGGGCTGGTGATGCGTGGAAGCAAGGCTGGAACACTAAGAGAGCGCGTCCTCCAGAGGGGCTGGCGGCTACCCTGGCTCATGGCAAGGTCTGAATCTGCCACTCATATTCGGAATTGTGCAGTGCTTTTCTGTCATCTCCTAGGACAGAGTGACCTTGAGAAGGTCGCATACTCTCTCTGAGCCTCAGTTTCCTCATCTGTGAAAGGGGAAGATTCGTTCCCAAATGACTTCAAGATTGCCTCCACTTCTCATGCTCTCAAGGACACTGTTGACTGCCCTTCTCCTGAAAGCTGGCCTTTTTGACATACTCCACTTCTTCACTCTTTATCCTTCTCTAATTCTCCCCATGCATGCATTTTACTCATGATTCACCTGAAATACTATGTTTGCATTGGTGTCTCTGAGTAGGGAGTTGGACTATTGAGAAAAACATGTTGTAGCCCAAAGTCTCTATTTCAAAAGAGACAAGAGAATGGAATTACATGTTCCATGCTCCACAATGGAGGCTGTACAGGCTCCATTGACCACAATCAAAATAGATACACATCCAAGCAATAGAAAGGTAGTAAGTATGAATTCTCTCATAAAGTGAATCCTAACACAAAAGCAGTTACAGCACTTAAACATACATTGCATAGTCTACTCCCTGAGTTTTTCAAAGTTTGTCATATGAACCTTGATGAGGAAAATGTACTCTAGTGGTTAAGAAAGCATTTTTTTCCTCTAAATCCCATACCGTAGAGGGAGCGTGTTTCATTTTCTCAGTGCCTCGTGCCTGGGAATTTTGAAGTGATAGATTCATGGTCTAATAATGAAGCTCCACAGTAAGAATATCGACATGGGGAGAGATTGGCATAAATACATTAAATCACCTGATTTTAAAGATGAATCCTGTGTCAGATTGCTATTCACATAATTACCACACTCTAAAATTTATCTATATTAGTATTTCTTTTCTAACTGTTACCAGTGTGATAAACTTTCTTCTTTATATATATAGTATAATTTAGTATATATATTTATAGTATAGTATAATTTACTTTATAATATAATTATATGTATACTACATGTATATATTCTAATTTACAATAAATGAGGGTGTAGTATTGAAATAACTTTAAATAATAGGAATCAGATATTCCTACTGCTTATTTATTCAGAATAAGTTACCCAACAAGGTCTTATATAATTTATTTTGAAGAATACATACTTAGAAATAGGATTATTCCTATTTAATTAGAAAAGAATCTTTATCTTAGAGGTAAAATGGTCCAAAGCCACATAACATATGAGAGACTAGAACTAGAAGTCACTTCTTTAGTATATGATTCATGTCCTTAAATTTATGTCCTTATGATTCATGTTATAAATTGATACCAGTCATCTTATGTGAAATGCTGATACTCCAGAAAATTATATTATTATAGATATACATTTCATATACCTGCCTCTCAAAGAAGAGTGGAACTAATTCCTCTGTCTTTTATATAGGGGCATACTTAATAATGTATATATTGATGAGAGTCCATCTTATTTTAAAGATTTTATAAGCTCTCTCATTAATCAACTCTACTGTTTAATTAGATCTGATGCCAGAACACTCTTGTCTAACTTAAATCTCTCATGCTGTAGCTTAAGTCTATTTTCTCTCACTCTCCCTAGGATATTAAAAGCAACTAATCACCATTATCCATAATAATATTCATAAAGTCCTCCATATATTTGAAATGTTAGCACTGTAACTGACAGTAAGCATAACTCCCAAGTATCGGTAAATTTTAAAATAGAGAAGAGGGACCAGCTCGTAATAAGTGTAGATGACATAGTATTATTTCATTTTGATGAATGAACAATACTGTTAACTAATGTGACTTAGACTAAATGAAAAGCATTCATCTATTAACTCATTCACTTAAATGTTTTATTAGGCACCTACTTTATGATATTGTGCTATGTTCAGAAGTACCCAAGAAAAGATAAATCATAGAGTTGACATGATTTCAAGGCAAGGGATTTTTTAAAAGTAGAACTTATTAGGTATATTTCTCAGAAATGTGAAGCTAAAATAATCCAGTCTTAAGAGGATAACTCTGTCCTATCTAATGAGCCTGTGATATCTACAGCCATATCTGGAGGCATGGCTGAAAAAAAAATAGATGAGCATTTCTGTTTATTTTTACAGCCAGCCGCTTATTAAAATCTGTAGTAGGCATCAAACTTCTGCTCTCCGTGGTCAGCCCCTTCATTTCAGTATTAATGTGGAAGAGGTCCCTGTGTCTTCCTGTGCATGTTTGGACACATGTGAGCATCCGTCAGTGTAGGACTACAAGAGGTTTATCACTAGACATAAATTGCAGAGCCAGGCAGCATGAAAATGATGTGCCCGGGAATGCAGAACACGGGGTTACCTTCTGCCGTCTTCTTTTATCATAGACAGCAGAAGCACAAAGGAGAAAGAGATTTATTCTGAAGCCATTTGACGCTGACCAAGCAATTTATAACAGATGAAATGCTGATTTATTGCTGCAAAGAAAATAATGGGTGTTCTTGCTCAAATGCCATTAACAGCTTTATTGTTTCAAGTGCAAATTATATTCAGCAATTTGTTAGTCCCCTTTGGAGGCGAAGTTGAAGTAATTCAGTGTAGGCTTTCAGCAGAAAAAGGACAAAGTAATTAGCAAATTGTAAAAGAATTCATTCACCAAGGTTGGCTGATATTTGAATTCTCTGTCTGAACTGTAAAGACATAGAAAACATTGCATTTACGAAATACAGGGTGATGCAAGTATTTGTTTAAGACAGAAAAGCCATAGGAGGGCTCTACGGAGTGAGGAGTACAGCCTTCTGTAGGCGTTACTGTTGGTGCCTACTACATGGTGACATTGTGCTTGTGCTAGTCATCAAAGGGAGCACAAAACTGAAAAAAAAAAATTGTCCCTGCCCTTGGGGACTTACTGACTGGGCAGGAAGAAGATAATTCAGAATTAATTAAAATATATTACGGAAGAGGATCAGTATTTCAAGAAAGATACACGTGAAGTGGTTCCAATAAGGAAAAGATGACATTCAGAAGGTGAAATCTGAGGTCAGTTTTAACAGCTGCCTAAGATTTCTGTAGCGACAGTTCGGGTTATAAAGCAGTCCCAGACTGAAGGAATGCCAGCAAGTGGAAAGACCTGATGAACGTTGCTAGGCTCTTTGCTACCTAAGTTGTTACAGGGTGACCATACATTCCAGTTTGCTTAGGGTGGTCCCTGGGTCCGTCTGTTGCCTAGTGTAATGCTTAATAGTGCCCTCTTTCACTCTTAAGAGTATCCCAGTAAAATGGTAAATTACACAGTGACCGGGGTGGCCATAAGAATGTCCACTCTGCTTTCCTGCTTTAAGGGAGCACAACTGACTAACATCCCTAGCTGTGGCCCCTCTGGACCCACCACACTTTGGTCCCTCGACCATGCTTCCCGGGGACTGCTCCCAGCCAGGACTGCGCAGAGTTGGAGCACTAAGCATGCCCATTCCAGCAAGACAGGGGGGGTCCTCCACCGAGCAGCTTGGCTCAGGACTCCCCATTGGCATGGTTAAACCTTTCTTGGAACGGTGCTGCACTCTAAGACGCCTTCCATGCAGTTCCCCTCCCTTCTCCTCTCCTGCACAGGGGCCACACTGACATCTCAGTCTGCAAGCTTTCTGTACCTACTCCTGTTCCCCTCTCTTGCATGTCTTATCCCATGTTAGTGTCTGCTCCTCAGCAGACCTGAACTCATGCAGCGGCCCTAGTTATTGATAAGAACTAGCTACTGCATGAGGATAAGATGACAAAGAAGAATTAGGACCATGTTGTAGGTAACTTTGAAAAGCGCTTTGACCTGAATTCAGTGGACTGTGAGGCTTAATTATTAAGTATTTGGTGCGGTGAATGAAAAGAAAGATCACTGAAATAAAGAGATCCATTAGGAAAGTCCAGCAATCATCCAACAAGAGCCTAAATAAGAATAGTGCCTGTGATGACAAACACTGGCATGGCTACAAGAGACACTGCAGAGGCAAGGGCTGTGGGTTCGGAGACAGTGGCAGAGAGAGGAATCAGATTATTTAATCACTCTGTACCTCAGTTTCCTGATCTGTGAAATGGGAACAGTACCAAGCCCTACATCACTCATAGAGTCATATTGAGAATGGAAGGAGGGAATTCCCTGGTGGTCCAGTGGTTAGGACTCCGAGCTTTCACTGCCGAGGGCCCAGGTTCAATCCCTGGTCGGGGAACTAAGATCCCACAAGCCGTGCGGCATGGCCAAAAAAAAAAAAAAAAAAAAAAATGAAATGAGTTAATACATTCAAAAAATTTAGAACAGCGCTGGCACTTAGGAGTTCAGTAAGTGTTCCTGTGTTTGCGCATGGCGCTACGGCAGCACTGTCCCGTAGAACTTTCTGCCGTCGTGGAAATGTTTTCGGTCTGTTCTGACCAGTACAATAGCCACTAACCACGTGCAGCTGTTTTGAGCACACGAAATGTGACTAGTGTGACTGAGGAACTGAATTTTTAACTTCATTCAATTTAAATTTGAATAGTCACGTGTGGTGAGTGGCTACCATTTAGAAGTATTACCTACATCTCAAAGTACTAAGTAACTAATAGTAATTGCGAAATGAGAGTTGACTCTTTTATTCACAAATGCCCGTTGTACTGCTATGACTTACTTGTGAGTAAGCTGGTAGGCTTGGCTGCTGATCGCCGTAGTCACGGATAACCACAGAGAGGGCTGTGATCCTAATCAGACCCCGGTGAGGTGATCAGAGCAGTGAGAAAGGAAAGAGGAAGAGACGGAATGTTTACACTAACCTTGCAATGGGAAAAGCACTGTAGGCTTGAAGGAGAGCGATCGTGTCGTGGTTTCTGCAAGTAGCTAATAGGTTGTTAAGACCTCCCATTAAACGGGATCTGGACTGTCAGCTGTCCCTTTCCCAGGCCAAAAGAGAGGAGGTATTGCACTGCCTGCTATTATGCTTGCCTACAAGTAATAGACCGGATAGCGCTGTTACTATATAAGGTCACAGCTGAGGACTCCTGGTAGTTCAAGGACAGCACTAATTGGAACTCTGAGGGTCATATTAGAAGGAAAGGCGGGGCTTCCCTGGTGGCGCAGTGGTTGAGAATCCGCCTGCCGATGCAGGGGACGCGGGTTCGTGCCCCGGTCCGGGAAGATCCCACATGCCGCGGAGCGGCTGGGCCCGTGAGCCATGGCCGCTGAGCCTGCGCGTCCAGAGCCTGTGCTCCGCAACGGGAGAGGCCACAACAGTGAGAGGCCCGCGTACCGCAAAAAAAAAAGAAGGAAAGGCACACAGATTTCTTGCTATTTGTAAGGGCAGGATAAAAAGACATCGGTGTGCCTCTAGATACAGAAAACAGACTTTGGAAATACCACTCTTTCCCTCCTCCACGTCCCCTTGCCCTGCTTGGGGAGAGCCGGCCTTTCCAGTTCCAGGAATACATCACTGGATGGATGGGGAGTTCGTGCCGGGCTCACTGTGGGCTGCGCCAACGTCGTTGGCTCACCAGCTGAGATCTTTGATGCCATCAAAACCCCAGATGCCTCGGTTGGTAAGTAACCTGTATGAATCGAGGTCTTTCTTTCGCTCAGGGGACAAAACGAAGGAGGCAAATATGTAGCGCGGTAGAAGGAGGAAGGACTTGGAGGCCATCCAGAGAGCAGGTCACAGCTCTTGTTCCTCGCTAGACCCGTGACCAATGCTAGTTATTAACCTCAGTGTCCTTATCTGTAAAATGGGAATGCTGGTATTTTCTGAGTTACTTAGAAGATTACGTGAGTTTACATGAGCCTCTTACATGGAGGTGCTGGAAAAATGTTCATTCTGTGCCCCCTGCCATATCTCTAGTCTCCTAATTTTCCGAAGTTCCCGTTCGTTATTGTTCCAAAACCCAACATCACGTGGAACTCTCAACTCTGTTGAACCCCGACTCCCAAATCGTACATACTCATCATTCCCACGCGCTCAGCCTTGAGGGAGCGACCTTTAGCAGCCTCTCCTCCCTCTTGCTGTGACTGCTGTAACTCCTTTCCTGAGTGTTTCTGAAGTCAGAGCCTTCCTGTTCTAAA
This sequence comes from Grampus griseus, assembly GCF_964374135.1. Classification (NCBI taxonomy): domain Eukaryota; kingdom Metazoa; phylum Chordata; class Mammalia; order Artiodactyla; family Delphinidae; genus Grampus; species Grampus griseus. The sequence goes on along the minus strand of NC_139007.1, from coordinate 22,824,370 downwards.
CCCTTTGGGCTCCTCGTCTATCAAATGAAGAGGGTGACTCGGGGAGCTGAAGGCCCCTCAGCCCCAGCATTTGATAGGTTTCTGGACACAAGACCACCACCTGATTTTATTCCTTTTTAAAAACATTTACTTGTTTTTCTCTTTATCAAAAAATACTACATCTTTAAAAAGATATTTTCAAAAAGAAGCAAGTAAGGGAGAAATTAAAGCACTCATGATATTATCATCCCTGGAAACTCCTGTGTGCGTCCTGACTGTATCTTACAGTCCTGAGTGTGTGTGTGTGTGTGTGTGTGTGAGAGAGAGAGAGAGAGACAAAAACCTAATCATTCCCACTTTTTGGTAACATCCTTCCTAAATATCCTAATTTCTTGAATATTTTTTTCCACGTCATTAAATATTCCTCTACAGCATCACTTCAAATGTCTGTCTAGAATGCCCTGTATGAATGTATTCTGATTTATTCCTGGACATTAAGGTTGTTTCTGCTTTTTTCCCCACTATTATAAACAAGGCAGAACGTTATAGAAAGAGCAGCAAATAGCATCCTCATGCATATAACTTTTCACATATCCTTGAAATGGAATTACCAGATCAAAAGGCTTGCACATTTTTGAGGGTTTTGGTACCATACTGTCAAGTTACCCTGCTGAAAGGATGGATCTATTGTCTCCTCCCATTAGGGCTCATGAGGCTTGGACCACTTGGTTCCTGATGGAACCAGTAGTCCTACTTGGGGAAAAAAAATGAGAGGAAGAGAGAAAGAAAAATAATGCTTTTCCCTCCTCAAGTCACCTATGTTTTTAAACTCTCCTTGAATAGGGCGTCTCCCTGGCTCACGTGGGATTCTTATTTATCACCCACTAGCTTCCTCTGGTTCCTCTAAGTTGCCACCTTTAAATCAATGCGCTGTTCCTTTGAAGCACCGACCCTCTGGGAAAAGGCCTTTCTTTCTTCTTCACCTCCGTCTGGTCAAACTGGAGAATCTCATCGGAGTCTCTTTCTTTCATCTCATCTCATTTTGCAACAATATTTTCCCTTTTCTCTGTTATTGGCCTTTTGCTTTACTGCTTTAATTTGACGTGTAGGTTCTTTGCATTACCATTCTGGATAATTCATGCCAGTCTAGGTTGAATATTCTGTAAAAATGTTTCTGAAATATTGTTTTGTGAAACATGTCTTACAGACTCAAAGGATGAACCGAAGAGAAAAAGCTGAGTGCTTGTGGTAACTACACAACTTGAGTCTTGTGATTCCAAGGGCTCAGGAGGAAACTGTCAGTTCTCTTCTCCAACAGCATAAGGATGAGCACAATTTTTATTTTTTTCTTAAAAAAAAAATCATCTTGGGCTTCCCTGGTGGCGCAGTGGTTGAGAGTCCGCCTGCCGATGCAGGGGACACGGGTTCGTGCCCCAGTCCGGGAAGATCCCACATGCCGTGGAGCGGCTGGGCCCGTGAGCCATGGCTGCTGAGCCTGCGCGTTCGGAGCCTGTGCTCTGCAACGGGAGAGGCCACGGCGGTGGGAGGCCCGCGTACCGCAAAAAAAAAAAAAAAAAAAAAAGATCTTTTTCTAAAAAACAAAAAATGTCTCTCTGGGACATAGGTTGTGGCTTAAGTAGGTTGATCATACCACGTTTCAAAATTTTTTAAAGCTGTGAATACGTAGGTTCCTTAGAAGAAGACTCTGCGGGTGAGCCTTGCAGTTAGAGAACGCACCCGCCTCCTGCCCGGGATCCGGGGCACTGGGGAGCAGCTAGAGAGAGAAACAGCGGCTCTCTTAGTGTGATGTTTCAGCAGCTTGTGGGAAAGCTTATGGTGGAGTGATGTGACAAGCTGTGAACAGCAGATCAGAGAAAAACGTGAGATAATTTAATTGAGGAGCTTGGGAAGAGGACAGCTGAAGAGCAGAGAGCAGGGACGTGGCAGAAAAAGGGCATCCGAGGAAGGGATAAATTAGGAAATAGCGTTCTGAACACAGCATGAAAAGAGTGCTTCCTCATTTCTCTGGCAGTTTGGGTCAATTTCCTACCCTCACATACTTTGCAAAAAATGAAATAATTTATTTTTATTACTGCCCCATTCTTGTTGTGGCAATTTTTAATATCACATATAGCAAGCCACCCATTTCTTCTAACGTCCTCATTTTTCTGGGTTTGGTATTTACTATTTCTGCCATATTCTACCCTTTGGGGAAAAATTCTTTTTTGGTCATTTTCTTTTCTTTTTTTTTTTTCAAAGTAGCAGTAGAAATGTGAGACTGAGGGCAAGCTATGGTGTGTTCTCTTTGACTTATATCTTTTGGTGGCTTTTGAAGGTCTTTATTTCTTCTACTGTCATTGGCTCTGAATTCTGAAATCTTCATTCCCAAACCACTTTTTTGAGCTAATTTTATACGTCATTTCTTATTGTTCACTCTCTGATTCACATTATTTAACATGATCCAGTCTTTTAGTAAATCTCAACACTAATGTCCTTCCTGGGTGCTTAAAAAACAACAAACAGAACTCAAAAATGGTTTACCTGGAAATATTAAGGTATTTGATTATTCACATTGAAATAATTCATCTACTAATTTTTTCAGTTTTCCATTTCTTTCTGTGTTGAGACCAGTTGTCTATTTAAGTATGCCTGGCCATCTAGTTTAGAACGAGGTTTTGCACGTGTTGCCCATCAGCTTTGGATCATGGAGCAGTTAAAGCCATTTTAGACACTTCTGTCTTTATATTTTATCTAGCAAATTTTACACCCTGTCAGTGACAGAATCAGTGCCTCAGTATAAAATCAACTTCAGTCCTTGAGGGAAGATAGTGCTGGAAAACAAGGATTATCATACACACACACACACACACACACACACACACACACACACGCTCACAGTCATACACACACACACTCACAGTCATACACACACACACAGTCATACACACACACACTCACAGTCATACACACACACACTCACAGTCATACACACACACACTCACAGTCATATACACACACTCACAGTCATACACACACACATACACAGTCATACACACACACACACACACACTCACAGTCATACACACACACACACAGAGTCATGACCGGGTCAATACACCATGACTTACAGTTAAACACGGTGTTATTGCATCACTTCTGTGTTTCTGTGGAATCTTCTTTGGTCACACATGGTAATATGAGAATATTGCTTTCAGCATAGCAGAATTTAACCCCAAATTCAGTACCCCTAAATGTATCTTTTTAAAAAAATCCTTCATCTTTCAACTTTTTGGAATTCTCCTTCTGTGCACTTAAGTCTATACATAGATTTTTTTTTCAGTTTCTTTTTTTTAATTTTTATTGGAGTATAGTTGATTTAAAATGTGTCAGTTTCTGCTGCACAGCAAAGTGAATCAGTTTTGCATATACATATATCCCCTCTTTTTTAGATTCTTATCCTATATAGGTCATTGCAGAGTATTGAGAAGAGTTCCCTGTGCTGTACAGTAGCTCCTTATTAGTTACCTATTTTATGTATAGTAGTGTGTATATGTCAGTTCCAATCTCCCAATTTATCCCTCCCCCCACCCACCCCTGGTAACCATAAGTTTGTTTTCTACATCTGTGACTCTATTTCTGTTTTGTAAATAAGTTCATTTGTACCATTTTTTTAGATTCCACGTATAAGCGATATCATATGATATACATAGAATTTAATGTAAAAATGTTAAAGCAAATTTTTGTGTGTTTTTTTTTTTTGCTGTACGCGGGCCTCTCACTGCTGTGGCCCCTCCCGTCGCGGAGCGCAGACTCAGCGGCCATGGCTCACGGGTGCAGCCGCTCCGCGGCATGTGGGATCTTCCCGGACCGGGGCACGAATCCGTGTCGCCTGCATCGGCAGGCGGACTCCCAACCACTGCGCCACCAGGGAAGCCCTAAAGCAAAGTTTTAATGTCAAACTCTTATTTAAGTTTCATTTGTTCCTGATTCCATGATTGAAATTCCACAGTTGAAAATTTGTTGGAAGTCAAAGAGAAAAGGTCACAAAATGGCTCAGCCAGTCACTGAAGAACATTGTCAGTTTCCATCCATTTCTCCCCAGCTGCCTTCTACACACACCCTATTTTCTTGCTTAAGCCTAGGTGTTTTCCCTCTATATGCAAATCCATTCATGTCCTTTTGGAAGATTACATTCTTTTTTCTTGGGGTTATCATTCCTTGTAACTTGGTGGGTCCCAGTTAGTCAAAGGGAGACCTAATGATGAATTCATATATTTCAATATGAATTTGATTTCAAGTCCTGGCGCATCAGTCATATTTAGGAGAATGTCACTCCCTGCACTTCTGAGAGGATATACTTGCAGAAGGAGACCCTCTAGGGACCTTCTGGGAACCTTGTCAGGCATTTCCCATCATTCTGAGGGAGCTTGGATTGTATTTTAAGTGTCTTGCACTTAAAAGTTTTCTGTGTGAACCAGTTTTATAAAAAGCTGACAGCATGCTGCTTTTGTAAACCCCTTTTCTCCCTATCCCTCACATCCTCCTAAGTTTATCTCTAAATGCTTCATATCACCCAAGCACTTAAACAAGATTGCAGACATTTTCATCTAAGCTAGTAGCAGTTAATTACTTATCTTTGTCTGCATTTCAGCACTTAATACTATTTTGACAGGGGTTGCATGCGCTCTGTCTTTCTGGAATTTTTTTAAGTGCTCTTATGAGTAATTTGAGAAATTCCAAGTATAGATTAGATGAGCTGTTCTTTCCTTTGTTGGTTTTTTTAAACATTTAAAGAGGACCCACTGTGTGTCAGGCAGCATGGTCTCATCACTTCCACAAACATTATCTAACTTAATTTCTTCTTCCCTTGGATCTGTACCTAGAATCTCCACTGTAAGAGATTTAAGGTACAGATGGGAGGGGCAGTTTGCAGGAGGAAGGAAGAGAGGTCATGATCCCCGGGTGGTACATCCATTTTTATTGGTGATTCGGTGTGCAGGGGGCATTTGCTTCTTCCATCTTTATGTGTCTGGTTGGTAAAAATCCTGGTTGGTTACTGACAGAAGTGCTTTGTAATCAAGGATGATAGCGCTCTGGGAAGTTTCAACGTGAGTTTGTTTCTGCTTCTTTTACAAAATCTGTGTTTGTTCACCTGCACTGTAGGTGAATGGGAGAGTCAACTGGCCAAATGGAGTGTGTCAGGAAGGATTACTGACTTATTTATGGTTGCGTCTCAAATATTTGTAAGAAATTGGTTTTATTGCTCTCCTCAGTGGGGCTTACTCACCCAGTCAGCGTTTAAATATCTCAGGCCTGTCATTCCAGAACAAGGGTGTTCCCAGAGGTGCTTTCCCTAACTCGAGAAGTTAAACCTGCCCAGTTGCAGCAGGCCTAGCTCGATGTCCCTCTCCTGGCCTGACACCACCTTCCAGTCCTTTGGGGGCAGGCCCTGTTTGCTGTGCCTCACTTAACCTCAGGGGTCATGGTCTTATTTCCACTCCTCTCTTGGCACGAAACTTTCATTGTTCTCTCCTTTCTTCTTCCCTTCCTTTCTCCCTCCCTTCCTTCTTCCTTCCATTCCTCCAGTAAACATTTGTTGAGTGCCTACTGAATACCTAGCGCTGTACAAAGTCCCAGAAATCCAGAGCTAAATAGATAGACCTTTCTTTGTATTGTTCACAGGTGACAAACAGGGGCAAACCATAGGTATCAGTTTTCTTAGGTGAAGGGGAAAATATTATCTTTAGCTGAATCAGCTCCGTATTTCTAGGTAGGGTTGCCCACAAAGTAGTTATTGGGGAGTATGGTCTAGCATGTAGATTTTTCAGAACAACATTCATCCATCAAATATTTGTTAAGTGCTAAGTGTGCTGAGTTCTGTGCCAGACACAAGAAATATAATGCTAGGTGAGACGTGATCCCTTTCTCCAAAGACTCATGTTGTAACCGAGGAGAGAGCTCTATAGAGTGTATGTTAGTGGCATAGCGGACCACCAGGGCACGCTGCGGGGTGAGATTAGGAGCATAGAGCCAGGTGGGGACAGAGGTTTCATTCACGGCCATATTCAGAGTGCCTGAGGCAGTGCCTGACAACCAGTAGACTCTTTGTAAGTGTTTGTTGACCAAACAATGGGTGAGGCCTCAGTCAGGGCCTATTACAGGGGGCGACATTTCAGCTGTTCCAGAAAAGATGAGGAAAACATTGTGTAGCAGAAGGAGCACATTCTAGAGAGAGGGTGAGCAAAGGTGGAAGGTGTGGAGGTGCCTGGGGGGGCTCACAGGAGCCGCAGGGTGCCCCGGAGGGTGGAGTTGGAGAGATGATTCCAGAAAGGGTGAGTGGATTTGAAAGCTTTGGCCATTTTCCTTTTGGTCAGCAAGACAGGGAGACTTCGATGGTTTTTGAGCAGTGAAGTTACGTCAGTTCTGGGTTTAGAAACACCCCCCTGGGGCCTCCTGCCCTGCCCAGGATGTTCTCTTAAGTAGGAAGAAACTGGGGAGAGGAAGCCTGTGGGAGGGTTGAGGAGGGGTCCAGCCATGCAGTTGGCATAGAAAAAAGGGAAGCAAACTTGGGAGGAACTGCAGGCACGGTCCATGTCAAAGAGGGGGCAAGGGTGACTGTGGCTTTTAAAGGACCCCATCTCCCCTGCTAACTAGCTGTACAGACTCCCGCAAGTCCCTTTATCCCCCGGTGCCTCAGTGTCTGCATCTGTAAAACGGGCACCGTTGTATGTACCTGGTAACATTGTTGTGAGAATTAACTGAGAGAATGGTGATCTAAGCACTTAGTATGGTCCCAGCCTGCAGTCATAACCAGCATTTACTGAACTCAGACCAAGGCTTTACATGTACTTACTTAGGCCTCACAAAACCTCATGAAGAACAGAGTGTTATCATCCTTATCCCGCAGAGGAGGAAGCTGAGGCGCAGAGAGGGTAAGTAACTTGCCCAAGGTAGCTTGCCTCGTCATGGACAGAGGTAGGATGTGAAGCCGGCAGGCAGGCTCCAGAGGCTGGACGCTTCAATGCAGGCTTTGCTGCCTCTAGATGTTATCAGTTATTAGTAGCCTTTATTTAACCGTCGCAGTCCTATTCCCCAGCTCCCTGGCTGCCGAGATTTTGTGGGGAAGAGAGATGGGGTGTCCGGTGCCTTATCTTTCTAATCATCGCTTTTCGCATGCCACTGACCTGTCCCTATCCTGTCCCTGACTGGCTCCCTCAGGACTCTTGTCCAGGCACGGAAAGGAATCTGATAAATGAATCTGCTATAAATGTTGGTAGGGGGAGAGATTGGATTGTATTTTAAGTTACCTTTCTAGAAAACACATCTACTTTTTAACTAACTTGCAAGTAGCCGAGTGACCAATTTCAATAGGGAATAGCCAATAGGGAATTGTTTTTGAGCTGAGGTCACACTCTTTGGCTGACTTTATCGCCTGCCTCTGCTCATGCCCCAAGTGTTACTTATAAAAATATCTCTTCTGGGACTTCCCTGGAGGTCCAGTGGTTAAGACTGCATGCTTCCACTGCAGGGGGCGCCGGTTCCATCCCTGGTCGGAGATAAGATCCTGCATGCCGCGCGTCGTGGCCAATAAATAAATAAATAAATAAAATGCCTCTTCTTTGCTTCCTTTTTATTCTTAACACTATTTTTCTACTTATGACAGTCATTGTAGTTCATTGAAGAAACTTTAGAAAATAAAGAGAAGCAAACAGAAAGAAGCTTAAATCTCTCAGAATAATCTCCCTACCCAGCAGTAACCACTGAAGACTTTATAGAAACTGTCATTCTCACCTTTTACTCTCTATATGTACATGAGCTGTATCGGAATATAAGGGGTTTTGTTTGGCCAAGTATTATCCTTTATAAAAGTGGGTGTCATCTTATGTTCAAGTTCATACAAAAAGATAATGGGCATTCTCTCTATAATTTTATTTTGAACAACAAAGTACTATTTGGGCAAAGACTTATCCCGAAATCACCTCAGTCAGTGCCAGTCTTAGGTCTTTGTAGAAGTCACCTGATGGAATTGCTCTAAAAGTAAGTGATGAAATTCAACAGAAATTTAGCCATCCTACCTGAAAGCATGACCTCACAGCCTGGGTTGGATGCCATTAAAAACAAGTCTTTTTAAAGAACACTTTTAAGAGCAATACAATAAGTGGTTATGTAGTGGAAATCACCTACAGATGAAATGATAACACCAGCTTTCTTAATAGGATGCAGATGGGTATTTCTCACTCAGGATCAGATTTTCAGAGACAGCATCACCTACTCAGTCAAAGATTCTCTCTCTGACAATGAGAGGTGTTCGATGATTAGAAAGGAATTCTACCAATGATGGAGACATTGAAGATGAGTGTAAAACATTTGGATAACATTTTTGTATAAAATATGATTCCAAAAATATTTACAAACCAATCTATTATTCTGTTTGTAATACGAATATGAAGTATCATAAGAAGATCATTATTTCATCACATTCCTAAAAGTTTATAAACTCAAGTTAGCAAAACTGTTTTGTTTACTGTTTTTGTATTCTCAATGATAAAATGGGAGATCTTTTTTTTTTTTCAATATTTATTTATTTATTTTGGCTGCACTGGGTCTTAGTTGCGGCACGTGGGGTTGCAGACTTCTTAGTTGTGGCATGCATGTGGGATCTAGTTCCCTGACCAGGGATCGAACCTGGGTCCCCTGCATTAGGAGTGCAGAGTCTTACCCACTGGAACTCCAGGGAAGTCCTGCAGATCTTTTATTTGAGGCTACCTTATATTCAGGTATATATGGTAATGTGTGTACTTCCATTTTTAAACAAAAAAATAGGGTCACATGTTTTGTTTCATAATTATTTTTTATGCTTTATATAATTATGACCTTTTTCCATGACTTAATTTTCTTAACCAGCTCATTTGTAATGGTTACATTAGAATAGCTGGATCAGCATTTATTCAACCAATCTCGTCTTGCTAGATATGGAAGGGGTTTTTCCCATTTATTTACTGGTATAAATAATCTTGATGAATATCTGCATAGATAAGTCTCTAAATATCCATGGCTATTTTTCTGAAGTTAAATTTCTAGAAATAGAATTGCTGGGTCAGGGCCTTGCAAATTTTTAAGGTATTTAATATAAATTGCTGAGTTGCACCCACCAGTAATACTTTTGTTATATCTTAGAGAATTATTCAATTATTGTCCCCTTGTGACAGTGCCTTAATTAATTCTTAGTAACTCTTTAGCAAGATCTTTTTTTTTTTTTGCTGTCCAAAATGTTTGTTTTGTCTCCCTCCTTCCATCCTCATGCTTCATGCCACTGGATTAGTATTAAATACAGATTAGAGGATTTCATGTCTATTTCATTGTCCAAAGCTATTGATTGAAAATGTTTGCTACCCCTGGGCTCAGTGAGGTGTCTCAGGCAGCACCGTGTGATATATTACCTCTTTCCCGTGAATGACGTTAAATCATTAAAAAACGTCACTGAGTCTTATGAGATAGAGGACCCATATGATTTTTCTTAAATTCTGTAGAATACTATTACAGTGCTTTACCATAATGGTGCTCTATTTGTTTCCATTTGCATGTGTTGCTAATCTTTATATTATACAGCTTCAGAAAATAAGGAAGCTTGCGAAAAAGCCTTCATTATATCAGAGAGAGACTGCTAGTTGGCCACCAGGGAGTCTTCTTCTCCTTGCTCACCAGTTCACTGATTCCCTTTTGTAGTTGAGCTGCTGGCCAGAAAACCACATTGCTGCTAGCTAAAAGGCATGTTCCCCAGCCTCCCTGACCATGTGGCTAGGTTATGTCCAATGATACATAAGAAGTGTGTGTTTGAGTTTTAGGAAGTCTTAAAGGGGATGGGCCACACCCTTCTTCACTCCTTCCTCCATCTTCTTCCTTGGAACATAAGTGTGATGGCTGGAGCACCGGCACCATTTTGGGCTTAGAGGAGGAGGACCACATCATAGGACTGATGGAAAGGAAAGCTGGAAAGAGCGTGACTCCTGAAGAATGAGGAACCTCCGTACGGTCCTTTCTGCCCCTGGCTTCTTTTCTATGAAAGAGAAATAAACTTCTCTGTTATTTAAACCCCTGTTTGGGGGGGGTCTCTGTTACCTGGAGTCTGGCTTAATCCTGTCTGAAACAATGATCTTATCAATTTGATGGCCTTCTGTCTTCCTATTCTCTTTCCTATGTTCATTTCCTTTTTCTTGTCTCATTAAAAGGGATTCCTTAGCAGACGTAGAGGCCCTTCACCCATGGGGAAGTACAATGGGTATTGTCCACATGGCAAATAAGGGCGGCATCATAACACTGCATTACACGATCATGTTTCCTGTGTTCATTTACATGTGCAGTTTGAGGCTGGCTGGTTTGTTGAATGTCCCCTCCCTTCCTCCCCTTTTCCCCAAGAAAAGAAGGGAGAGAAGTCCATATGCAGAACTCACCAGAACTCTGCTCTATCAGAAAATAGGGGGGGCGGCGGCCACCTGGATTATGAAGCAGCAGTTTGCTGAAACTGACAGCCCCGAGCTGTGAGCCTGTGTCTTCACGGGACGTGTCACTGTGGCTGTGAACCAGCTGCGAGAAGCATTTGTCTACCTCTGCCCTCACCTTTCTTACTAACATCATCTGTGAGTATTTGTTAGGTTTATGCAGCTGTTTCACCCAACAGCTCAGGGCACACAGTGTTTTACACAGAACATAACTATTATAAAGCTGAATCATGAGAATCGTGGCAAGGAATAAATAAAAGAAGATAGAAAGGGTGGAGAAAAGAGAGAAGATCAGAAAAATTCCAGATTTCAGCCACGGACGTACATTAGCACGGTAAACAGACTTTTTTAAATCTGGTGACGTAGCAAGAAAGGCTTTTGATGCCTCTTTTTCAGTGAAGTCACCTTGAAAGCAAGCAAGGAAGCCAAGTAGGCATATCCTGTTTATGCATCTTCTTAATGGTGTGTGCAGGGGAAGCTGACGGAGCCGATGGAGTGTTCCTTCAAAAATGCAAACCCACTGCTGTTCTGGTGCCTCCTCCTCAAAGTCGGCAGGATTAACTTCACCCCACCCGTCTTCCCACCCTTGCTTTCTTATTACTAGATCATGCAGTGGGTGAATTAATACAGGCATTGAAGTGGGTTACGGGCACCATGTTTATGTCCTGCTTCGGTGTGTGTTTCATTTCCTGATAGCACTGTTGAGGGTTATTATTTAGTAGCAAGGGGTTGGTGGAGCTGGACAGGTGAGCCTAGAAAAGGATTCCTTAGATTAAGCTCCTAGGGAGTGTCCTCTGGTGCGTTTAATGAGTTCATCTCAATTATTCATGTTAGCATGTAGTCTCCAAGAGATGGTAGTGATTTTTCAAGGATTTTTCAAGAGAAAGGCTTAAGTAGATCCTTGGTCTCTACCCATTATTATCCTTGCCTGTATGTCCCTGGTGATTTAAACTGACTTTCACTGCCCAGTTCATGTCTGTGTTTCTCCCACTTGTCTCTCCAATTAAATCTAGAACGAGCCTTTGGTTCTGTAGATGTGTGTCCTGGGCTTCATGGCATCTGTACATGGGCAGTTAGAGCAGAAGTCATAACATCATAGACTGTCAGGCTCAGAGAATCTCAGAAGACATCACCACCTCTTACGTTTCGTAGTCACCTCCCGGAGAGGTGGGATCGTTTGTGCCCATGACACGGAGTAGATTTAAGCCTCAAGCCCCTTGTCCTTCCCACCGTCCCACCTGGCTCTGCAAGACAGTAGCCAAAGCTTATTAGAAGTCTGGGCATCAGGTCCTTCCTGGTTTAGAATTGTCTTGGCATATATCATTCTGATGGGAAAGAACACCAGAGAATTATAGAACCCCACAGGCTTCTCCAAGATAATTCACTTTCAACTGTTCTCAGTAAAAGCCGCATAAAAATGTCCAACAAATCATCGAAAAAAATGAGCTCAAGGAGTAGCGTTTAACCACAAACTGGACTAAAACTCTGTAGGTCCAGAGAGAGAACTATGTAGAAGGTATTTTCAAAAGTGTGACAAGTAGTAAAAATGAGAAGAAAGAGATGAGGTGTCCCGTTTGGTTCCCATTGTCTTTCAGGGAAGGAGCCTAGAAATGGTGTGGATCCTGTTCTCCTGGGCCCACACTTATCTTCAGTTTTCTCAGAATTTGTTCCTTTGAAGTTCAAGCTAGTAGATTTATGACATCTTTAGACAGTTGAAAGCCATCCCGTTTCACTCAGACACACATGCTTCGCCTCAGTCCAGCAGGAACATCTGAATGGTCTGCTTGGGCATTTGCAGAGAGAGAGCTGCTTTACCTCTCTGACAGCACCTAAGTGTGGAGAACACGACCCCTGTGTGATTTACTTCACTCTCTTGGCAGCCGAGGAGGAGTTGAATAAAACGTTAGTGTACGTATTCCTTAGGTCATAGTGTGTCTTGGGTTTGGAACGGCATGTGGCAGCCAGACCAGCCTGGTCCTCTGTCTGTCTGTGGCACGTTGCTCTCCTTGTGGCTTCACTCAAGCAGGCATTGTTTGTGTGTCACGGTCTGGGGTCACAAGATGACTTGGCGTACAAGAACTGCCTCATTTTCAGAAGGGGTCCAGTTACTCTGCAAGTTCCTGTTTAAAATGGGAATCTGGTCTAGGTTTCTGCATATGTGTCAGCTCTGTGCATAAGGCCAAGTCTTTCTCACACGCTAGTTTCCTTATATCCTGTTTCTTTGTAGGACGCTTAAAAAAAATAACATGACTTAGGGCTCATTTTGTTGTAGGGCCTGACAACCTCTTTCTTCTGCTTTTTGCTGCTTCTGTAGAACTAATTTAGTTACTTTTCTTTTTAATCTTCTTAATCTTTAGATTTTTATAATAGAACAGTCCTGGTAATATTAAGTGTCGTTTGCAGTTACTCTGTTCATTACTATCAGCTTTTAATTTTGCCAGCCGTGTCTCCTTTCCTTCCTGTTTACTGTGGCCATCTTCTGTTATCACCTGTGTAGGAGGGAGCGAAAGGGGATGGGGGGGTGTCAGTGAAGGAACATTTACTTCTAGGGTGCCTTCTATGTGTAAGGCATTTTATAGATTGAACGCTTGTCAAAAGAAACATATGAGGTAAGAATTGCCATCCCCATTTTGCAGACGTGGCAGTAGAGGCCAGGAAGAGTTAAATGATTTGCCAAAGGCTTTTCATCTCCTACTGCAAATGATCAGGATTTGAAACCAGGTCTCTCTGACTCCAAAGCCAGGCGTTTCCTGCACGGCCACATTCACGTGACAGTTGCCTATCTTAACAGTCCTATTTATCTATAGGAGAACTGATCCTGAAAGTGTCAAAAATAAAAGAAAAAAAAAAGCATGATACATACCTCTGGAGGTGAAGAAACACAGCTTGAGCAACAGCGACAGCAAAATGTAGTGAGACTTACAGCCTGGGACTGTGTCTGCGGGACTGGCTGATTACAGGAAAGGAGGGCCTTCTTTACAGGTGGTGTCTGTGGAAGAGTAACTAGTCTTAAAGGGATGCAGGAAGCTTGGGCGAAGTGATGAGAGAGAAAAGAGAAGGGGCAGATCACTGGAAAGCAAGCAGCAGCTAAGATGAAAAGTAGGGGTGATCAGCTGGCTGTAGCCAAGACAAGAAGCCCCAGAGGAGGGGGCCACAGGCCCACTGGCAGCAGAATAGGTGGGAGCGCATCATGGCGACTCTGCATCATCAGTGCCCCATCGGCCAAGAGACCTGAGTCAGTGTATAGATGTTTGGTGAATGAGGGAACTGACAGGAGGAGGGTTAATGTAAGAGAATACGAGCCTTCTTAGTAATCTTGATCATAGCATTTCACCCTCTATTTTAAAGGTTGTTTGTGACCAGAATTCTCATCAACATCAAACATTCAGTAGAACTTGGAGGAAAATTGTAGCCTGAGGTCATGGGTGCAGAAGCTGCACCATTTTCTGAACTCCTGGTGCAGATTCTCAAGATCTGATGTGAGAGAGAGATGAGGGGATGGGGAGGGAACAGAGCTTCACTGTGTTGATGATGAACAAGCCAGAGATACTGTTTTGGTTGGCTGTGTTGCGTTGGAAGACAATGACAGCAACAATACGGAAACTTTTTGTACAATGAGAAAACTTCTTTGAAGGAAGGCAGGGCTGCTTCCGTAGCCTTCATTCCTTAATTTCAGTCTCATTTTTACAAAAAGGTGGCCACAGCATACTGCCTGAGAGGTGATGGTATTACAAGGGCATCACTCCGCTGGGAGAGGAGACAAATGATTCAGAAGTAAGGGTGCTGTTAAAATTATTGTACAAGTGTCCATCTCAGGACCTATTTATTCCACATTTCATACTATCTGTTCTGTGTCTGCATCTGTCATATATCCCAACAATTGACTGTTAGAAACCCAAGGCCCCAGATCTTCACATAGCCCTCCTAACTAAGTTGATAGGAAGGAACTGACCCAGCTTTTTCCCTCTCCCTCAAAGGCCTTGACCAGTACTTTGCACAAGGCTTCCATTCAGCCAGAGCACACACTTTCAATTTAGACGTAAACACATCTAGCAACCCCCCTGCGCCGCCGCCTTGCCTTTCAGTTAAGCAGATCTGAGCTCTGTAATATCAGAAGCTTCACTTTGGAGGCCACCATTCTGGAGATGGTTGCCACTCAGATTATCCTCCTGTGCACTGCCTGTCCTGCTGCATAATCATTGCTCTCCCAGCGAAACGTGACCTCGGACCCCCGACCACCTGAACTGTGAGCCCAGCTCCACCGTTCATTCCAGGTAAACTCCTGCCTCCTAGAAGCCCATCCACCAGGAAGGACTCCTGCCTGTCCATCCTTTTGTAACAAAAGAACTACCCTTGGGCTTCCCTGGTGGCGCAGTGGTTGAGAGTCTGCCTGCCGATGCAGGGGACACGGGTTCGTGTCCTGGTCCGGGAAGATCCCACATGCCGCGGAGCGGCTGGGCCCGTGAGCCATGGCCACTGAGCCTGCGCGTCCGGAGCCTGTGCTCCACAACGGGAGAGGCCACAACGGTGAGAGGCCTGTGTACCGCAAAAAAAAAAAAAAAAAAAAGAACTACCCTTGTCTCTCTCCATGCCCAGATTGATACTCTCCCCAAACAGGGCAGTGATGCGCATCATCAGAAAAAAGAAAATTGTATAAAAAATGCAAGTGTTTAAAGCGTTTAGGGAAAAATGCATATTTGTAGAGGAATTCTTTTATTTCCTCCCATCCCTCTACCTTACATACTGAATTGTATCTTAACCCGAGTTGTTTCTAGACTTAACATTGGTGAGGGTGTTTGGCAGTGTTGCAGATTTGCTGACAGCAGAAGTACTTAATTCTGGGTTCACTGAATTCTGTTGTGTCATCCGTCCCGAGCGGGCCAGTTACGTCTCTCCTGAGTTTACTCTTGCATTGCATTTAGATTCCCTTCCTGATTTCCCCTAAGGACATAAATAAAGACAAGTCTTTATGTATTGCAGTGGCCACATTGGTCATGAAGGAGGAGAAGGGCCAAGGACGGGGTAGGCAGAGATGATACAAAGAAGTAGAAAATAGAGTCTTCTGGGAGCCATGAGAAATCCAGCTGAAGAGATAAGAAATTAACGGATTTGCATTTGAATAGCAATACAAGCAATAATATTATAAAAGGGGTCATGAGGAGGTATACTGCTTATCACCAAGTGACTGATCAGGGTTGCACTTTTTCCTGGAGTGGCCAGAGCTGTCATCCTGGAGGGAGCGTGCCTGAACTGGGCCTTGGTGGGTAGCCAGGTAGAAGGGGGCATTTGGGTGGGAAAAGGCATGGATGTGAGCAGGGGAGGAGGTTGGTGCAGAGCCAAAGTGAGAAACAAGGTTGGAGGGGCAGGTTGGTTACCAGGTTGTTGAGAGCCACGAATACAAGCTGAGTCTTGAGTTGCCCCTGGAAGGCCATTGCAATGACTTGCTGGTGGTGCCCCTGACACATGGGTGGGGCAGAAGCAAAGCTCAAGACCAGTCAGGAAGTTCTTATGATGGTGTAGCCACGGGTGGAGGAACCAGAGGAGGGGGAAGGACCTTGCACAAAAATGGTGACGGTAGGAGTAGAAAGATGGAGATAAACTCTAGGCACATATCAAAGAGTAATCAGTGGGACTTTGGTGAATACTGGCTACGAATATTGACGAAGTCAGGACGGAACAAGAGAGAGAGAAATCAGAGAAGACCCAGGGGCTCTAAGTCTGGATTCCTGAAAGAATGGTTGGTGAACATAGGCAGGTAAGATGGGTGGCCTGTATATAATGCAGGCTTGTTCTGGTCCTTCCATTAGATTTGTTGAAAAACCGTGTCGGGGCTGTGACCAGCTTTATTGCATTCTATGAGAACAGTATTCTGCCTTAGGAAGGAAGACATGGACACCAAGTCAGGTTAACCTCCGTAACAGTGCACATACCTGTTCGCCCATCGCTTGTAGCTGGAACCCACAGCCACATGGAGAGGAGCGTGCTTTACCCTCTTTGACTGGGTGAGGTGTCTAGGATGTAGATAACTTCCTCCCTTAACCACTGACCCCTCTATCATATCCATTCTTGCCGCTCCGTCGTAGTAGCACGTTTTCACTTACTTTTTAGTAGCCAGCAGTGTGCCTAGCTGTCAGTCAAGCCTGGATGTGACCGTGTCCGTCATCAGCAAGGGTAACATCCCTGTTGACCTCCTGGGGTGACTGTAATGCCCCCAGAAGCAGTCTCTGAAGCTCTGTTTCCATTTAATTTAGGAAAGCAGTCCCTTTCGTTGGCTGGCATCACACTCATGCCAGCTTCATTTTTTAGTTGCTAGTGAAGGCGGCTTGCTCTGCGTGCGTGGACCTCACATTCTCTTTGGCGTGGCAGCTGGCCCACTGACCTCATCATCTGGGTTCCCTGTTCCTGTAGCGGAACCAGCACCACAAAAGTGAAATGCTGTATTTTCCACAGAGTAACCTACGTGGGATTGTTTGTTTACAGTGACATAATGCTTTACACGTTAGTTCATCCCTCCCAAAGTGGCCACAAATGTGGTGGTTTGGAGGGTGAGCTCATGGGTGGAAAAAGTTTGGAGACTCGCCATACTAAAGGGTGAGATGAATCACCACAGACTGTCCTTTTGGAGTTCACCTATCTATTCAGCAGTATTTGCTGAGATTTGGGCCATTAGAAGCAGAAGGTTTAGTACCCTGATGGCTGCCCCTGGGTCTCAGCAGGTTCATGTCTTTGAACTGCTTTGGGAGAAGCTACTGCATTTTGGAATTGTTATAAAATAAGGAGTCGACTGCACAAATGTGACCCTTTCTTTTGAACCCAGTCTGCAGTGTTCAAAGGCGTGAGTGTAATCACCAAGAAGAAAATGACGCCTCAGGGACTTCCCTGGTGGCACAGCAGTTAAGAATCCGCCTGCCAATGCAGGGGACATGGGTTCGAGCCCTGGTCTGGGAAGATCCCACATGCCACGGAGCAACTAAGCCCGTGCGCCACACCTCCTGAACCCGCATGCCCCAAATACTGAAGCCCACGTGCCCTAGAGCCTGAGTGCTACAACTACTGAGCCCACACACCAGAACTACTGAAGCCCGCACACCTAGAGCCCACGCTCCGCAACAGGAGAAGCCACCACAGTGAGAAACCTGTGCACCGCAACAAAGAGTAGCCCCTGCTTGCCACAGCTAGAGAAAGCCTGCTCGCAACAACAAAGACCCAGTGCAGCTAAAAAAAAAAAAAAAGGAAAGAAAGAAAATGATGCCTCATACTCATCTAGTTCAGCAGCTGACACGTGGGTCTCCAAGCAGCCTGTGAATGTGAAAAGGATCACCTACTCTGAATTCATCTAACATTCATGTCTGTCATCCACGTATCACAGAATCCATCTTCATGTGTTGGCTTTCAGGTTCAACTGGTAAATGCAAGTATAATCAGCTGCTTCTACTCCCTTCTGCCCAGTGGTCATCCTGAGAACCTACTCCTGGATTTTCTCAGGTTGGGCTAGTTGGTATCTACGTGAAGGTCAGTCTTCTGCTCGAAGGGACAGCTCTTCCCATCAAAAGACTCTATTAACAGTAATAATAACATCTAGCAGTATGTGTGTCTGAAAACATTTTTCATGTGTATTACCTTATTCAACATTCACAAACAACTCCATGAACCAGGAAGTATCAGATGAACTCTACAGGTGAGAAAACAAAAGTTCAGAGATTTACCCCAGGTCATAAAGCTAGCCAGCTGGAGGGCCAGGATTCTAACCAGATCTGTCTGCATTCAAATTCCGTGTCCTTACACCTTCGCATTCACATGAGAAAAGCCTTTTGTGTCTGGGGTAGGGCCTCTGGATGTTCCATTGTGGTAAATCACGGTGCTGGATGGAGCTGGTTGTTCACAGTAGACGGTTTACACTGGGATGAAACCACTGGAGGCAAGAGAAGGGCACTGGTTCCAGACTCAGTTGCTGTCAATTCCAATTCTGCCATTTTTGTTAGCTGTTGTAGCCTTAAGCAGGTTACCTAACCTCTCTGAGTCTCGGTATCCACCTTGGGAAATGGGAATAACAGAAGCACACGCTCTCAAGGTTGTACAGGCAGACCACAGAGATATTGTGGGTTCAGTTCCAGACCACGACAACAAAGGGAATAGCACACCATAAAGCAAGTCACACAAATTTTTTGGTTTCCCAGTGCCTATAAGTTATGTTTACACTATAATGTAGCCCGTTAAGTGTGCAATAGCATTATGTCTAATAAAACCATGTATGTACTTTAATTAAAAACTACGCTGTTTCTGAAAAATGCTAACCATCATCTGACAACACAGGGTTGCCACAAACCTTCAATTTGTAAAAAAAAAAAAAGCAATATTTGCCAAGTATAAGAAAGTGAAGTGCAGTAAAACAAGGCGTGCCCGTACTGAATGAGACCACGTACGTACAAGCACACAGCACAATGCCCGGCACAGAGGAGATGCTCTGGCAGTGTTAGTGCTGGGCCAGCATCCACTTCATTGGTGGGACCCGTGCTTCTGACACATGGCTTTCATGGTCAGTTTGACCCTCCTGCTGGCTACAGATTTAAACATCTGAATACTGGGCTGGGCTATTCGGGTAAAGCAGACCTGCTTTATACTAGATTTCCAGGCACCCTGCCATCCCTTCTGTACTCAGTGTTTTAAGACTTCTCACTGCATCTCGTCCACCAGCAGGAATTCCACCAACTCAAGGTGCATTCTAAGAAACCTCCCCCCCAAGACTTAGGGGGATGACTGCCTTATTCCACCAGTCATTTGTGTACTAATATGGACTCTCTCCTCGGCCTTCCTCCTGGCACCAAACGAAAGGGGAGTTTGGTGATGACGAAGAATGAGAGGGAGGGAGAAGAATGGGCCAGGGAGGGGGCGAGGAACAAAACCAGAAGAGCTGTCTGGGCACCTGTGGACTGTGGCTGGAGCAGTAGAGATGGGTGAGCTGGGTGAAAAAAGTCCGTGGGGAGTCAGAGGATTTTCCTGGTTCACAGTTTTGATTTGGGTCAGCTCCATACAAACTTTATTTTCAATAGCTACGTAAATGTAGCCTACCTAAAGACAGCTCCTGCACCGCTCAGTTTTGATGTGAATGGCGACTTCTTAACCCGGGAAGCACGGTTACCGTTGTCCCTCGGTATCCGCAGGGGGTTGGTTCCAGGACTCCCTCAGAGTCCCTTAGAGAAAGTGGCATAGTATTTGCATCTAACCTACGCACTGAGTACTTTAAATCGTCTCTAGATTACTTATAATACCTAGTACAATGTCAGTTCTATGTAAGTGGTTGCCAGCGCATGGCAAATTCAAGTTTTGTGTTTTGTGGAAGTTTCTGGAATTTTTTTTCCAAATATATTCAATCCGCGGTTGGTGGACCCTACAGGTGGTGAACCCGCAGACCCAGAGTGCCTATTGTAGTAGCCTTCATTTTCCAAGGCGTGTGACTCCACAGAGAGGACATTCTGCCGGACCAAAAGAATCTTCCAACACAACACCTTGACCACACAGCACGGCACTGAGCCGAGCCAGGGTCTGTGAAACGTCAGGGAGAGAAGGCCACATATTTGCTATCCCACCCGTCTTCATTTTTTACTCTAATAATCTCAAGTGGCTGGAGCTCATTGAATAACACTGCATTCTTTATGACTTTTGAATGTAAATCATCCAGATACCATGAATGGTATCTCCCCAGCCTCCCCAAAGCCCTAGTAAGTAACGGAGTGTGGTTTTAATTGTATGGTTACCAAAGGGGAAGGGGGGTGGATAACTTAGGAATTTGGGATTAGCAGATACACGCTAACTGTATATAAAAGAGATAAACAACAAGGACTTACTGTATAGCACAGGGAACTGTATTCAATATCTTGCAATAACCTATAATGGAAAAGAATCTGAAAAAGAAAAGATATATATGTGTGTGTATAACTGAATCACTTTGCTGTATACCTGAATCTAACACAACATGGTAAATCAATTATTTGTGTCTTGTGAAACCTGAGTAGGTACAGGAACAGCCCTGGCCTGCTTCTCACCCTGGTACCTGAGGCTGGCCCTAAAGGGACGTGCTCTTGAAGGGAAAACAACCACCATGACCAGTTGTAACTGAGGCTGGGTGAGAGGCTCACCACCCCACTTCCCCTCAAAAGCAGGGTCCACCTTCTTCTCACACCTGAGGCCGTCACCCCTAGAACCGTTCATCCTCACCTGCAGAATGGCATTCAGCGTCTCAGACACAGTTCGTGTTTTCTCTTGGAAGCGGCTTTGGTTGTTGTATGGGCTGGAAAAGAGGGAAAGTGTGTTACTTTTTTTATCTAACAACTTAGAGCTGTGTCAACACGTAAGACAGTCTGTCAAAGCTTTCTGCTTGGTGTTGCCTCTGTGAATTAATTTTGAGCGGCACTTGTGAGCAGTAAACACTTTTGCAGCGTGAACAACTCTTTGTGTGGGAGGAGTTGTCAACAGCTCGCTGCCCCCACTGTCAGCGGGGAAGGGAACAGAAGATGCCTCCCCCCTGGCCAGTCAGGTTGGCTGCGGCTGGAGGAGCAGAAATGTGATCCACACCCACCTTGTGATTTTTCTCTCTTTTGACCAGTAGGCTGTTAGCTATTCAGACTGGAGGACAGCCTTGACGTATGAGTTGAGAATCTGCAGAAGGAAGCCTGGTCTAAACGTTCTGTTCCAGGCAGTGCACGACTTCTGACCCCCCCCCCTTTTTTTTTCATTTGGTTCTTAGCAGGGAACCGGTTTTACCCTCAGTGAGGTGGATGCAGCTCTTCTCTTTCCTCAAAAGTGAGCAGCAGGAGAGCAGCGTTCCTTTTCGGACACAAACTTGCAATTTCTCCTAAACCAGGCATCTGGCCACCTGTTACTATTTTAGAATTGGTTCTAGAATGTATGGGCCACATCACTTTCGCCCCTAAATTGTTCAAAAGAAGATACCACCGTTTAAGAGCAGGACATAAAGCACACAGCACATGTGCCAAACACCGAGAGATACTTCTCAGCTTCTACATTGTATTACTGTGAACTTAAGTATTCTAAGGAACCTTATTCACACAGGTCGAACAGCCACTCACTTCACTCAGGTCAGTACATCCACACACACGCACGCACACACACACACACACACACACACGTATATATATTTATGAAATGTTCATTTTTACTCTTTTGTTTCTCTTTGTTTAAAGATCTTCATTCTTTCTGCTCTTCGCATCCCCTATCCAAATAGTCAAGTCTGCGTCGGGCAGCCCCCAGGCCTCCCCTCCTGCTGCCCTGTCTCTCTGACAGGGGCGCTGGGCTCGCTCTGACCCACGTTTTTGAGATGGGTTCCAGAGTTCCCCATCCCTTTAAAACCTGGAAGACTCTGTTGTGCGTAACACTCTCATTCTAGCAGCTACTGAAATCTATTTCAGGTTGCACAGCCCCGGGGGGTTGTGTGCTTCATATGTTTACATAGGACCTGCTGTAGAAGGTCAGGCTTCGTTTTTTTATCCGAAAATGCCTTTCTTCAGGCTTTAGAGTGGGACCCGCTTGCTCTCACATCCTGAACTGTGTTGACCAAGACCTCCATCAGCCCCCGTTCACATTCCTCAGATTGCAGAGTGGGGTCTGGACGCTTGCTCTCCCCTCCGCTTCCCTGCGTTCCTGCCTCCCCAGAGCCCGGCCCGCTGCTCTTGCGATTAGTGGAAAATGCTCAGTAAACGAAGGTGGCTGATTTGTCTCCTTTCATTCCACAAGTGAAGCTGTGGCCAGCAGAGGGTGGTAGGGGCGAATGAGATGGGTTTTCACCCGTTTGGCATCATCAGGTTGAAAGAGATTTCCGGGGGCCCTGTGAGAAGACTCCTGCCATTTGTAGGGCAAGAGGGTCGACGTATAAGGCACAGAGCCCTCGGTGGACACCTCTGTGACAAAGCAGGCCTGAGGTCACCCAGGGAGCGTGAAGGCTGCGTGTGTCCTGCAGGTGAAGCCTGGTCTGTGCGTCCTGCCCACATCCAGCCATTCACCACCTCTGACCCCCATTTTTTTTCACTTGGTGCTGAGCTAGGAACTTGCACCCAGTGATGTGGATACAACTGTTCTCTTTCTTAAAAAATGACCATTTGGGGAGGAGTGTTCTTTTTCAGAGGCAAACACCCTGTTTCTCCTGCCTGTCCAGGGGGAGGGGGGAAGGTTTGCTCTCCATTCCTGACTGTAAGAGAGATATTCGAGAGAAGTCTATATCATGCCAGCCTCCAAAGGGTTAACTAATGATGTTTTTAAAATGGGAATCATCATGAAATGTATGTAACATAAAAGGCAAATGCAAAATACTTAAGTGACAGGTGGCATCGTTTGAAAAGGATGTGGGAGCTGATCCCAGAACTGCCATCATACACAGCTGCATTAATTTGCCTAATCACTGGATGCTGTACCCAGTGTCTATAAATAAACACACAAGCTAATCTTTTGATTATCCTTTTTCATGGCACGTTTTCTGCTCCCTTCCTTCTTTTTTCTCCTCTTCGTGTCTTTTCATTGTGATTAAACCGTATTTCGCAACTCTATAATTCCGCAGATTCTTCTATAACTGCTATTTTAAATAACCAAAATCACTCTGGCCGGTTCGCAAAGGGAGTAATACAGCTGGCCAATAAATGTATGAAAAGATATTCAGCTTTTTTGATAGTTTTTAGAAAAATTCAGGAAAAAATATCCATGAACTGTCATGTTTAAGTATCAGATAGGCAGAGGTCAAAATTATTATGAGAACTCCTGTGTTGCTGGTGTATGCAGCCTGTGGACTGGTGTAGTATTTGGGGGAAGGCATCTGGCATGACGTATCCAAATGAGAAGTGTGCCCATCATTTGACTTATCAAACACACTTCTAGGGATTTGCCCAAAAATAATATTGGCAAGACAGGAAGATGTATTCTCAAGGATTCTTATATCAGTGCTGTTTGCAGTTGTACAAAAAAAAAAAATGTGAAAATAGAACTCATCAAAAGGGGACAGATGAAATAAATTCTGGTACATAAAGGAATACCATGTATCCATTAAGAAAGATCATATAGGTCTGTATTTATTGCTGAGGACAGAGGGTAACACCTTGATGTGTGAAAAAAACAAGTTACAGAACAAGAAACATAGTATGTTTTAGTTATCTGAAACCAGCGCTTCTCAAATACTTATATGCAAATGCAGATTCCGATTCAGAAGGACTGGATTCTGAATTCTGGAATCTGAGTTTCTGAGCCTTTTAACAATTTCCCCACTGTCGCCAGTGCTGCTGGCCTGTGGACCACACTTGGAGTCACAAGGTTAAACTGTACAGATACATCTGTGTGCCACTAAATGCTGGGAATAAATGCGTGGAAGATTCCACAAGGTGGTGAATCTGGGTGATTTTTACTTTCACCTTTGTGCTTCCCTGTATGGCTTAATACTTTATAATGCATCTCTATTGGCTTTACATAAACAATAGGAGTGATTTTTAAAATAAGAACTAGTCTGTTGCTTCCATGTCCTGGCTATTGTAAATAGTGCTGCAGTGAACACTGAGGTACATGTGGTACAGGTAAACCTATTTGCAGGGCAGGAATGGAGATGCAGATGTAGAGAATGGACGTGTGGACACAGTGGGAGAAGGGGAGGGTGGGATGAATTGGGAGATTAGGTTTGACATAAAAACACTACCATGTGTAAAACAGATGGCTAGTGGGAATTTGCTGCATGGCACAGGGAGCTCAGCTTGGTGCTCTGTGATGACCTAGATGGGCGGGATCGGGGTGGGGGGGGTGATGGGAGGGAGGTCCAAGAGGGAGGGGATATATGTATACATAGGGCTGATTCACGTCATTATACAGCAGAAACTAAGCCAACACTGTAAAGCAATTATACTCCAATTAAAAAAAAAAAACTAGCCTGTTAAAGACATGTCTATTTAAAAGAAGTTGACTTCAGATTTACCTCTCAAACATTTAAGGGAGGGGCAGACCATCTAGGCCAGTCATTCTTAAGAAGGCTGGATTATCAGAATCACATGGGAAACTTTTCAGAAACACAGTTTCTCAAACCTGACCCCCAGAAATTCTGAATGAATCATCCTTAAGTGGAGAAATCAACATTTTTTAAAGTTCTCCAGGTGATTCTGACACAGACCAGGTTTGGCCACTGATCCAGCCTTCAGATTCTCTTTTTTATGATTTTTTTCCCTTTTAATTAATTAATTTATTTGTTTTTATTTTTGGCTGTGTTGGGTCTTCGTTGTTGTGCACGGGCTTTCTCTAGTTGAGGCGAGCAGGGGCTACTCTTCGTTGCGGTGCTCGGGCTTCTCATTGTGGTGGCTTCTCTTGTTGCGGAGCATGGGCTCTAGGCGCGTGGGCTCAGTAGTTGTGGCACGTGGGCTTCAGTAGTTGTGGCTCACGGACTCTAGAGCACAGGCTCAGTAGTTGTGGCACACAGGCTTGGTTGCTCTGCAGCATGTGGGATCTTCCCGGGCTGGGGATCGAACCCGTGTCCCCTGCACTGGCAGGCAGATTCTTAACCACTGTGCCACCAGGGAAGCCTCAGCCTTCAGATTCTTAAACATCAGATCTGGGGCTCAAGCATGCATTTAGAGGAGGTTTCCACCCTCGGTCCTGCTTGCTTCTCCCTTCAGAATCGTGCTTGGGGCGTAGGGGGATGATATTGACACATAGACTTCTATTTCAGGAGCTGTTTCTTGAAGTTTTCCCACCAGTCTCCTGATAGGCTATCTTACTAGCCTTCTGTATTACTTTCCTAGGGCTACTGTAACAAACTGTCACAAACTGGGTGGCTTCAAACAATAGAACTGTATTCTCTCACAGTTCTGAATGCCAGGAGCCCGAAATCAAGGTGTCCCACTTTTGTCCCAAGACCTTGGGGAGAATCCTTCCTTTCCTCATCCAGCTTCTGGGGAACCTCTGGAGGCTGCAAGGCAAGTGACTGCATACCTCCAACCTTGGCCTCCATCTTCACATGGCCTTCTCCTCCGTGTCTTCTCTTGTCTCTTATAAGGACGCTTGTCTTGGATTTAGGGCTCACCCAATGAATCTGGAATGATTTCATCTCAAGACCCTCAACTTAATTCTATCGGCAAAGACCCTTTTTCCAAATAAGGTCACATTCGTAGTTCCAGGAGTTAGGACATGGATGTGTCTTCTTGGGGAGGCCCCAGTTCCACCCACTACGTCTTCTGTGCGGATCAACAGCAGTTTTGAAATTAAGCAAAACATTCAAGGTTTACCACTTTATTTTTCTCTGAGGTTGAGTTTTTGGTTTTATTTCCCTTTTTCAGGTATAGCTATAGGAAGTTCTTCCATGAAAACAATTGAACAGTTGCCGTGGTCAGTGTCTACACTAGCGACGCAGCTGCCTATCTAGCTCAGGGTTGTGTCCTGGTGGTTCCCTTTCTTGTCCAGCAGTCCCCCAGCCATCAAAGGGCCTCGGAGAGCCAGACTCATCCACAGTCTCTCTAAGCACATCCACACTGCTTGCCTGCTCTGTGGTGGAGACATGATCCAGCATTCATCCTGGCATGTGGAAGTTAGAGATATGTTTACTGAGGAATAACCGTAAGTCTGTTGGTTGTTGAACTGGACTTTGAACAGGTTCAGGGCCAGTTTTCCCCACCCACAGGGAGAAAGATAAAAGTAAAGGCTAAAACAAGTCTTAGCTGGACATCCCATCTTACTGCTTTCAAGTGGTCGTTTCCTATAAACGTTTTTTTGGTTGTTATCGTTCTGGTAAAGGAGGATGACCTGTGTTTGATACTGAGACTGAGACAAACCTGTCTTTTTTGGTGTTTCACTAACTTGATTTCTTTGTTCAGTACAAGCTACAACTTTCTCATAGTGGATTTCTCAGTTGAGGAGGAGGTTTCTCAAAAATGCTTTGCCAGTGTCTGGTCATGCACGACCCCTGGGCATCCCCAACGAAGTGCTTTGAGTCACAGTCCCTTTAAGGCCCAGACAGAGATGTGCATTTTGCCCATGATGTGCTACTCCTGGACTTGTGTCATTTCCCAAAATATACAGGAGGAGAACCAGATTAGTAAAAGGAAACCTTGTTCACACATGCGAGAGTTCCGCTGCCCCAGAATCAACCTTTACACTGGAAAGGTCCAGCTTTCGTTACTGGGAGGTTCATGTTCATTGAACCCCAATTAAACCAATTTTACAAATAAGTAGGTGTCCTCACACCAGAAATAGAGATGCAAAAGGCAAAATTAAAATTGCTAACTAAATAAACAACACATGAGTGAATATATTTGACCTTCTTTTCTGTTTGCTCCAGGATACCTGAAATTTATATATATAATTTTTCCATTAAAAAATCATATTTTAAATTAAATAAGCAATGAGTGACCATTGATAAATGTCAGACAATAAAAAAAAAAAGAAAGAGAAAGAGCAAAAAGAAGAAACTCCATGTTCCTAGAGATTTCTGGGGATGGTTGTACAGTCATAGCCCTGTTAGCTAACCTGATTGGGACCACAAGTTTTCTAGTTAGTTGAAAAATCAGTTAAAGGGTGAATCATTTAAACGAAGATACTACATAGCCTAAGGAATGTATTTCACTTAAAGCTACACATGAACAGTTATTTGCCAATCTGATGTGAGCCCAAGGCCTTTTCTTGGAGAGTGGCTCTACTGATTGGAATTCTGTGTCATCTCCCATGCATGTTATTGCAAGATTTTCATGTTCAGTCTCTTTAACGTGGAAGAATTTTTAAAGACACTCGTCATGCAATCTGAGCGCAAAATCATTGTAAAGTTTTACTGTTTCTCCAGTCTTCAAGTTGTCTTACTCATATCTAATTCAGGAGCAGGTTTCCTTCAGCAACTTGCTTCTTTCATTTGATTTCACTAAACTTTCAGAAAAATAACTTTATTTTCACACTCATATTTCATTAGCCAACATGATACTTAAACATATATATTACATATAGGTACTATATCTGTACGTATATATTCCATAATTACAATAACAAGTACAGTGGCATTAACAGTTTAAGCCCGAAGTTCTGAGGAGGGAGCTCAATGCTCCAGGGTGCCGGAGGGCAGCTTTCAGCCTTCATTTGACCACACAGCGTCCGTCAGTATATTTTATAGAGGAGATGGAGAAGTCCAATTAATCCATTCAGTCAGTTAAGGGCCATCTGTTAAGAGACTTTCTACTGGATACATTCTGACTCACTCCAGGAAACTCATAGGTAAAAACCTATTTAAAAAGCAAGTAGTCTTAAAATGGTTTGAAGAGTTCTCTGCCAAATATAGGGACCCACTTAGGGATATTAAGATCTGTACCAGGACTTAAGATATTTGAAGAAGGCTCATAGTTATGCAAATATTTGGCTCCTTCTGAAGGGCCAAGAAATGTATCAATGAAGACATTGTGAAGTAGGCAAGCTTTGTTCGAGAACCTTGAACTGAAGAGAATTGGTTTGCCTAATGGTTTATTCTGATAAGGTAGTATTTTTTTCTTTTAATTTCAAATGTGTACACCATAACAAGTGCTCACAGAGTTTGATCCTTACTGAGGTAGAGAAAGCAGGTGTTTCTATTGTGTTCTGTGGACAAAGAAATAGACCCAGAGGCTGTCTGTTCCATGAAAATGGTAATCATCATGGACTTTCTATTGTGATGCCTGGTTTAAATTCCTTGCTGTCTTTGTGGTCCTCCCCATTTTTAGGTTGCTAGTAAATAAGCCTTATTGAGTGAGCTCTCCAAGGGGCATATCTGTCTTGTCCATTGATATCAGCGATATCTGGAGTAGGTGAATGAATGAATGACACAGGTCACACAGTTAGCAAAAGGTCAAATTATGCTTACAGCAGCATCTTCTGACTCTTCACCCTGTCCTGTTACATCGGAATTTCCTAGTGCTGTGCTGGCTTTTCTGGGTTTTTAATGTTCCCACGACCTGAGCAAGACCCATTTCGCTGGACACAGACAGACTGTAACAAATAATACAAAGCAAGATAAGCAACTACCAATTTTGACCGACGCAGTGTTTCAATAACAGGCAAATCATATATGTTTTCACACACATGTCTGGGAGCTTTAAACTGCGGCTTCACGATTATCTAGAAATGTCCAAGTTAGTAGTTTTCTCTTCAAGGCGAATGAGCATCATATTTTAAGAGATTGTTTTTGCCAGTAACTAAAACGACTAAACATTTGTTATTTAAAACATTTTAACCCACTAAGAATCTTCAGTAAATGTTAATGATATCTTTCTAGCAACTTTTGCAGTTATTGGGTAATATCAAATTCTGAATATTTTCAATAAATAATTGGTTTTCCAGCTGCTGGATAATGTTATAGGGTTTCAGAAGGTTGTTTCTGCAGCTGTTGGTCTATTCTGTGTACTCCAATTTGAGGCTTTATTAGTTTAAATTGATAGCTCAGTAAACATCACAAATCAAGTGATAGGTTGACCTATCATTAAGCATTTCTCTATAGTGTGTATAATATTTTAAATAATGAATTTTGGGCATTATATTAATGTATTTAAGTTTATTTTGGGTGTGTGTGAATTAATCATATGTATGCTCTTCATTAAGTCATCACATTTTAGTTGTTGATTGAAACTAACCTAATTAAGTAAGGGCACTAAGGACTGGGCCCACAGGAGACCCTGGAAGGATCATGACTTAATCACCATCACTAGACGTAGCTACGTGTACATGACAGGTAAAAATTCAAACAGTTCCTACAGCATGTAGATAAAATTTACTAAATGTCATATGCACATAGAGGCTTATAAGTATCACAGAAAGCCTTACATGTAAATAACGTTTTTACACGTCACATGTTTGTACAAAGGGTAGTTAGTGTAAGATAAAAGAAAATAGTTAATTTAGGTAAAATGTTCTGAACATTTGCTATGTACCTGGGACTGGGCTCGAATTTTACTTTATATGTATTATCTCCTTTAATCTTCACAAAAACCCTATTTGGTAAGTACTGTCATCCCCAGTTTATAGTATTGGATTTAGAGGAGTTAAGTAACTTTTTCTGGATACCTTATAGGCAGTAAATGGCAAAGCTTGGAACCAAACCCAGGCCTGCTTAGGACCCGGAGCCCACACGCTCAATCACTGTACTATGCTGCTACCTGTTTGGATACCTGCAAAGAAGAACAAATGATCCATTGTTTGTTCCACTTTTATTTTAGATACTTACAGTGACCCTCTTGCCTTAACATTGTCAGCTTTTCTTAAGAGTACATATTGGTCTTTCCGTGACGAATCAATGAAATGCATATCTTTTGAATTAATGAGAATGTATTAACATTAATGGGTTCATTATAGCTCTTGTGTACTGATCATTGATAATGCCTGTACTAACAGAAGTCAAATACAGATACAATGAAATTATTTATCAAAACTCTTATCAGCTCTGTGGCTCAATCCTTGAAAGGAATAAACTCCCCCACTAGGATTAGGGATGTACTTGGATACAATAACATGGGCTCCTAGAAAGCTGTTTTAATCACTGGAGAGTAATTTTTTTCTAACTTGCAATTCAGGTACTTAAAAGAGTAATTTATTCATGGAATATCATGGCCCTTTCGTCTTATCTGTATTCTTCACGGAGCAGAAAAAGCCAGTCAGTAACAAAGAAAAATCAGCTGTGTGAAGGCACTGCCCCTCTTCCCTTTAAATGATAGTTGCTTCTCCTTCAGATTTCTTGGTTAGCATTATACTCCTGGAAAATGTCCATAGAATGTCTTTGAAAATACTTGAAAAGCTATTAGCCTGAATTTTAATTGTTCTAAGGAACTTTGTCTATTAGACTTAACTATGCTTAAACATAGCCATATAATAAATGAAACTGTAAGAATCATAAAAGAAAACTATTATAGTCAATAATAAACACTGCAGAGTACTTTAATGTATAAATGTAGATGCTTGTAAACATGGGATGGACTAGGAGAAAGTGAAGGTGAAAAAGACTTTAGAAGAAAGGGCCTAAACTTAGGTAACGCAAAGAACAATTGTTTGGTAGACCAATCACAAATAATGAAATTGAAACTGTGATTAAAAGTCTTCCAACAAGCAGCCGCACAGCACAGGGAGATCAGCTCGGTGCTTTGTGACCACCTAGAGGGGTGGGATAGGGAGGGTGGGAGGGAGACGCAAGAGGGAGGAGATACGGAGATATATGTATACGTATACTGATTCACTTTGTTATATAGCAGAAACTAACACAACACTGTAAAGCAATTATACTCCAATAAAGATGTTAAAAAAAAAATCTTCCAACAAACAAAAGTCCAGGTCCAGATGGCTTCACAGGTGAATTCTATCAAACATTTAGAGAAGAGCTAACACTCATCCTTCTCAAACTCTTCCAAAAAATGGTGGAGGAGGGAACACTCCCAAACTCATTCTACGAGGCCACCATCACGCTGATGCCAAAACCAGACAAAGATACTACAAAAAAAGAAAATTACAGACCAATATCACTGATGGGTATAGATGCAAGAATCCTCAACAAAATACTAGCAAACAGAATCCAACAGCACATTAAAAGGATCATACACCATGATCAAGTGGGGTTGATCCCAGGGATGCAAGGATTCTTCAATATATGCAAATCAATCAGTGTGATACACCATATTAACAAATTGAAGAAGAAAAACCATATGATCATCTCAATAGATGCAGGAAAAGCTTTTGACAAAATTCAACACCCATTTATGATAAAAACTCTCCAGAAAGTGGGCATAGAGGGAACCTACCTCAACATAATAAAGGCCATATATGACAGACCCACAGCCAACATCGTTCTCAATGGTGAAAAACTGAAAGCGTTTCCTCTAAGATCAGGAACAAGACAAGGATGTCCACTCTTGCCACTATTATTCAACATAGTTTTGGAAGTCCTAGCCATGGCAGTCAGAGAAGAAAAAGAAATAAAAGGAATATAAATTGGAAAAGAAGAAGTAAAACTGTCACTGTTTGCAGATGACGTGACACTATACACAGATAATCCTAAAGATGACACCAGAAAACTACCAAGGCTAATCAATGAATTTGGTAAAGTTGCAGGATACAAAATAAATGCACAGAAATCTCTTGCATTCCTAGACACTAACAATGAAAGGTCAGAAAGAGAAATTAAGGAAACAATCCCATTCACCATTGCAACCAAAAGAATAAAATACCTAGGAATAAACCTACCTAAGGAGGTAAAAGACCTGTACTCAGAGAAGTAAAACACACTGATGAAAGAAATCAAAGATAACACAAACAGATGGAGAGATATACCATGTTCTTGGATTGGAAGAATCAATATTGTGAAAATGACTACACTACCGAAAGCAATCTACAGATTCAATGCAATCCCTATCAAATTACCAGTGGCATTTTTTACAGAACTAGAACAAAAAATCTTAAAATTTGTATGGAAACACAAAAGACCCCGAATAGCCAAAGCAATCCTGAGGGGAAAAAATGGAGCTGGAGGAATCAAACTCCTTGACTTCAGACTATACTACAGAGCTACAGTAATCAAGACAATATGGTACTGGCACAAAAACAGAAATATAGATCAATGGAACAGGATAGAAAGCCCAGAGATAAACCCACACACCTGTGGTCAACTAATCTATGACAAAGGAGGCAAGGATATACAATGGAGAAAAGACAGTCTCTTCAATAAGTTGTGCTGGGAAAACTGGACAGCTACATGTAAAAGAATGAAATTAGAACACTCCCTAAGACCATACACAAAAATAAACTCTAAATATAAGAGCAGACACTATAAAAGTCTTAGAGGAAAATATAGGAAGAACACTCTTTGACATAAATCACATAAATCACAGCAAGATCTTTTTTGACCCACCTCCTAGAGTAATGGAAATAAAACCAAAAATAAACAAATGGGACCTAATGAAGCTTAAAAGCTTTTGCACAGCAAAGGAAACTATGAACAAGATGAAAAGACAACCCTCAGAATGGGAGAAAATATTTGCAAACAAATCAACGGACAAAGGATTAACCTCCAAAATATATAAACAGCTCATGCAGCTCAATACTAAAAAAACAAACAACCCAATCAAAAAATGGGCAGAAGACCTAAATAGACATTTCTCCAAAGAAGACATACAGATGGCCAAGAGGCACATGAAAAGCTGCTCAAAATCTAATTATTAGAGAAATGCAAATCAAAACTACAAGGAGGTATCACCTCACACCATTTGGAATGGGCATCATCAGAAAATCTACAAACAACAAATGCTGGAGAGGGTGTGGAGAAAAGGGAACCCTCTTGCACTGTTGGTGGGAATGTAAATTGATACAGCCACTATGGAGAACAGTATGGAAGTTCCTTAAAAAACTAAAAATAGAATTACCATATGACCCAGCAATCCCACTACTGGGCATATACCCAGAGAAAACCGTAATTCAAAAAGACACATGCACCCCAATGTTCATTGCAGCAGTATTTACAACAGCCAGGTCATGGAAGCAACCTAAATGCCCATCGACAGATGAATGGATAAAGAAGATGTAGTACATATATACAATGGAATATTACTCAGCCATAAAAAGGAACAAAACTGGGTCATTTGTAGAGACGTGGATGGACCTAGAGACTGTCATACAGAGTGAAGTAAGTCAGAAAGAGAAAAACAAATATCATATGTTAACGCATATATGTGGAATCTAGAAAAATGGTACAGATGAACCGGTTTGCAGGGCAGAAATAGAGACACAGATGTAGAGAACAAGCATATGGACACCAAGGGGGGAAAGCGGGGTGACGGGGGTGGGGAGGTGGGATGAATTGGGAGATTGGGATTGACATGTATATACCAACATGTATAAAATAGACAACCAATAAGAACTTGCTGTATAAAAAAATAAATAAAATACAAAAAAAAAAGAACAATTGTTTGGGACTTCCCTGGCGGTCCAGTGGTTGAGACTTCACCTTCCAGTGCGGGTGGTGCGGGTTCAATCCCTGGTCGTGGAGGTAGGATCCCACATGCCTTGCGGCCAAAAAACTGAAACATAAAACAGAAGCAATACTGTACCAAACTCAATAAAGACTTTTTAAAAAAAGGTCCACATCAAAAAAAAATCTGTAAAAAAAAAAAAGAACAATTGTTTATTTCTGCTTGGTATGAAAAACACAAAATAAGGGAGAAGTGTATGGTGATTCAAAATACAAGTAAAGACTAGAACGCTAAAAGCAAGAATGTTGAAGTGCAAGAATTAGGAAGAATCAAAGAGATTAAAGACAATAGAAAAAGCTAACCACATACACACCCTCTAGAATTACCTCTTTTGTCTTTGGTGGGATTCACACATTAGTCCATTTGTTCATTAATTCCGTAATTATTCTTGAGCACCTCTTGCTAGGGCTCAGAGACGGACAGGAGAGCATAGTTCTTGCCCTCAAGGAACTTACAAAGGAGTTGGGGAGACATTTAAGTGAGTGATCATCACGGGAATGACACAGGCTCTTACTGCAGAAGTGCGAGATGCTGTAAATTACAAAAGAAGCAAACCTAACCGGGACAGGGAGGGTCCAAAAAAGTTCCCAGAGGAAATGCTGTCCAATCTGACACCTGAAGGATGAGTTAGCCAGGTCAGGGGGAGGGGAATGAATGACTATGTGCATCCTGAGGTGACAACACCTGGTGCTTTCAAAGAACTGAATTTCAGGACAGCTGGGACGTAGAGCAGGGTAGGAGCAGTGGCTAAAGGGTCTCTGGCTTAAGGGTCTGCTCTTTCTTAAGCCTCATCCTGAACAACCTTGGAAGCCATATTCGAGCTTCATTCTAAAATCAGTGGGATGCAGGGAAGTGGTATGACGAGGTTTCCATGTTGAAAGATGACTCCCTACATTGTAGAAGATGACCTGGAGAAGAAAAAGATGGGCAGCAAGGAGACCAGTTTAGGGACTGGCGAGAGGCAGTGAGAGCTTGGACTCTTTGTCTTGTTTAACCTGCTGAAATGGAATCAAGATGGCAGATGTTCATAGAGTGATGATGTCTGAGAAGTCAGAGTCTGGACTTGTTGTAACACGTTACTTCTCTTACCTTACTTGTACGTGATTATTTTGCAATATGCAGAGGTCTTTCCTGAGGGGTATCATACCACCCATTGTTACACATACTTGCATCCAGTCAGCAAGTATTAATCACCTGCTGTATTCCAAGTACTGTTCTAGATGGTAGGAATACAGCATAGCACAAGAAACAAGATTCCTTTTTATTTTTTAACATCTTTATTAGAGTATAATTGCTTTACAATGGTGTGTTAGTTTCTGCTTTATGACAAAGTGAATCAGTTATACGTATACATATCTCCTCCACATCTCCTCCCTCTTGCGTCTCCCTCCCACCCTCCCTATCCCACCCCTCTAGGTGGTCACAAAGCACTGAGCTGATCTCCCTGTGCAATGCAGCTGTTTCCCACTAGCTATCTATTTTACATTTGGTAGTGGGTATATGTCCACGCCACTCTCTCACTTCATCCTAGCTTACCCTTCCCTCCTCCCTGTGTCCTCAAGTCCATTCTCTATGTCTGTGTCTTTATTCCTGACAGGCCTCTATGTTCTTCAAAACCTTTTTTTTTTAATTTTTTTTTTTAGATTCTATATATATGTGTGTGTGTGTGTGTGTGTGTGTGTGTTAGCATACGGTATTTGTTTTTCTCTTTCTGACTTACTTCACTCTGTATGACAGACTGTAGGTCCATCCACCTCACTACAAATAACTCAGTTTCGTAAGAAACAAGACTCCTGCTCTAGTGGAGATTGACATTCTGTTTCAGGAATACAAACTATAAACCAGCAATCCTATTCGTCAACAAGGTAATTTCAGAGAGTGACGAGTGCTAGAAAGGTCATAAAATGGAGCAATGTGATCAGGAGGAGGGCAGTTGTAGGGATGTGTGTATAGGAAGGTCAGGTAATGCCTGACATGGGAGAGAAGGCCCTTACCATGCTAAGGGAAGGGCCTTCCAGGCCAAGGCAGAAGAAGATGCAAAAAGCGCTGGAGCAGACAGGACAGGGGTGGTGGAATGGCCCTCAGGCGGAAGTAACTGGAGGAGGGGGAAGAAGAGGAGGACGGGTATGAATGAGAAGAGAGGGCCAAGCAGGGCTTTGCAGGCCTTGGATTCTATTGTAAGAGCAGTGCAAAGTCTAAAGGAAAGGTGTCAAGCAGGAGAGTGATAGTGGGGAGAGTGGTAACAAGAATTCCATTTCAGCCATGTAATATTTGAGATGCATGTTTTGGATATACAGTTCAGATGCTGAGTGGGTAATTGGATATGGAAATCGGGGAGGAGCTCAGGGCAACATATAACAGATTTGGGAACCCTCAGCCTATGGGAAATAGAAGCCATAGACCCGGGAGTGAGTGTAGTTAGAGAAGAGAAAAATTTCAAGGTTGGAGCTCTGGAACACGCTAACGTTTAGAAGGGGAGCCAGCCAAGGAGCTGTGGGGGGAGGGGTCACAGGTGAGGTGAGAAGGCCAGGACAATGTGATGCCATTAAAGCCATGGGAAGAAGTCGTTTCATGGAGGAAGTGGACCACTGAGTCAAGTGATGCTAAAACGTCATGGAAGAGGAAAAGAGAAAGTGAAGCATGGAATGGGGAAGGTAGAATCCTTGGGGACCTTGATAAAAGCAGTTGCTCTGAAAGGACACAAAACCTACTTACAACAGGCTAAGGAGAGAATGAGAAATCTGAAAACAAGCAAGTCTAGACAACTCTTTTGAGGGTCTGCCTTCGAAACCAGGGCAGAGAAAGGGAGTGGTACCTGGAGAAGTTATGGAATCAAGAAGGGATTTTAAGATGGGAGATAGTAAACGTGCTTAGATGCCAGCGGTCCTGGAGAGAGAGACATTGATGTCACAGGAAGAGTAAGGATAAATGCAGGGACAAATTCCTTAAGTGAGAGCACGGGCATAGGATCCAGCACTCAGGAATGGTCATTGAATCCTGGTAGGAGGAGGAAGAGCCTACAGGAAGCCCAAGGATGGGACACATCACCTCTGTGTCCTCAATAAAAAGGTGGACAGTAGAAAACAGCCAAGACTGAAGACATTTCTTGGGGGTCCCTGAGACAAGAAGGGTCTAGGTTCTACATTTGTTTTGGGTTTTTTTCTACTTGTCTGGAGAGATGGTGGACATTCTCCACTGCCCCAGCCTTTGGTTCTCTCCCTCCAGGCTACGGGAAGGGAAGAGCCCACCTGATGACCAGGTTGTGTGTTGCACTGGCCTCCTCTCTCTGATCTCCGGTAGTCAGACTGCCTCCCGAAAGCCAGGGGCAGAGGAGAGATTGGGCAAAGAGTGTGATTTCTTGGTAGTTCATGTTCAGTAAATAAACCATGGAGGTGTAGCCCCCCGTCCACTCATCTGATTGGACACTTGTTGACGTCTCCTTCTTATGCCAATTATAAGAGAAAACAGCTCTGGAGTTGAAATGTCTCCTCTCTCCTTCTGGGGTTCTGGGATCATCTTTGGAAGCAGGTCAGCTTAGTCAGGACTATATTCTATCCCAAGCAAGTGCTGTCTGTCTTCCCAGGAGGATATTTTAAATAGTATTATTGTCACTGATAATGAGTACCAATCATTCCCTTCATTATCTCGGGTTAGTGACACTTGACTAACTCTGTGTCATCTCAAGACATCCCCCAGGTGAGGGGGTGGTTTCAGAAAAAAAGGAAGTGAACTGTGTCTGGTTTCATTATGAAGCTGGGACCTGTATCTGTCCTCACGGCCCATGGGCAGGACACAGCGCAGAGCAGAGATCTTGAAATGTCTTTCATCATTAAACACCCTCTTGTCTTACCTAGTTCTCAGTAGGAGAACTAAAGAAATATGGTAAATATTTATTCCGAGCTTCCTCTCGGAATTGACCAAGCAGAATTCAACGCAGCATACACGCGGAACCAGCTCCTAAAGGGTGTTGTGTATTGAGTTACTTTTCACCCTGACTGCCCACTGCATTGTAAGCCTACTGCAATTTCAGGATTAAAAAAAAAAAATCTCTCGAGTGCAGAGTTCTCTTTCATGTGTTCCTTTGCCGCTGAGCGGATAAACAGAAGAAAGAAGAAAAAACCAGGGGACTCAACCTGAGAGGGCTGACATTTAATAATAGAAATCAGTGTCAAGACCTACAGTTGTATCCAAAAGAAGAAATCACAAATAGGGAATGTGGGAAATAACATGCAATAGCAGTATATGAAAAATCCTCAGAGGAATTACTTTCCACAAGCTCAGTCCCAGTCAGTGAGGTGAAGGCGTTGCCCAAAACATTAACGAAATTGTGATTGCATTGTAGGACTAGGAAGGGGACAGATAGTTCTGTCTGTTCCTCACTGTTAAAATGATGCTGAATTTGGGATTTCATTTTGATGGACATATTGGCAAAGGTGTCGTTGGCTATTGCATGGTATTAAATTTAAATGGTTATTTTTTTTAACTTAGAGCTTTTTTTATTTCAAAAGACAATGGCCCAGGACAAGGGTAGTGAGAAAACTTGAAACCATGTCCTAAGTGACATTTGAAGGAACTGGAAACAATTACCTGGAGAAGAAAAAAATGGGGTGAAAAAAGATGGAGCCGTGACTGTTCCCCTAACACGTGTGTAGGTGTTATCCTTGCTCTGGTTACCCTGGAGGGCAGACCAGTGTTTTTAGGTTGCAGGGAGGCAGGTTCGTCTGAGAGAGAACTCTCTAAATATATATGCAGTGATGTTGTGCATGTAATTGCCCAGAATGGACTTGGCTTTTTAGGAGATAGTACCTTTTTTCTCATTGGAGGTGTTTAATCAGAATCAACCACTTGGTGGTCAAGCCTTTGCAGGTGAGTTGTGCCACCCAACCCTGAAAATGCCTCTCACCCTGCTATAGTGTTGATGGGTGGTTATTTCATGGCGCGTGTAGGTTTGCTTTTCATTAGCCGTCTACTGGATTAAAATAATGAGCTATTCAGGCCAAATAAGAAGAGGTGACCACTGCTCCAGAGAGGTACCTGAGGATAATTTGATGGAATAAATATCTATGAAATATTCTCACGTTTCTGAAACTTTGGCTTCAAAATATGAAAAAGGTCTTTTTCTGGTCCGTCCTTACCTCAAGGAAGAAGGGAGAAATGTATTGATGATAGACGGAGGCCGATGAGCTGCCACCCTGTTTTCTTCTCCCTCTTCTGAAGATTGGGTGCTTTAGCAGGAAGCTTTGGAGAGAGCAGGAGGCCCAAAGTTGACGGAAGTTCATGAAGTGAAAATGTTGGTGCAATCTATGGTCATAATACAGGATAAATCTTCGACTTTGAAGCTTACAGCCCCAAATTTGGAAATTTAAAATCTAAAACTGAGGTCTTTTAAAGCAGATTTTGATGACTAAAATAGGAAACTTGCCCCATCCTTCACTTTTCTTCTCGGTTCAGTTGGTAACAGTAGAATTGCCACCCCCATCAACAGATAAAAGGACTGAAAAACAGGAAGCAACATCAAATAGTTTTAAATTACTTTGGGAAACTCCTGAAAGTGGGTGAAACATGTATGGGCCTTTAAAAATGAATCATATTTATGCATTTGATGTACAGCTACTGAATTCTTTCTCACAGTGCAGCCTAACATTCATTGGTATTTTTCTTTGCCTGGCTACACTTGGTCCTTCCTTGGTGTGTCTAACTGCTGTTGGGTTGGTTCCCACTGGTACCATCAAGTTGATAAACTAGCTGCTGGTAAATGTATGCAAAGTATGGAAAAAAGAAACCACAAGAGATGAAAGAATTGGGTGATTTTTTTTTAAAAATGAAATTTTTCTCAGCCCGTAGCAAGACGCTCATGTGTTTGGCTGCAGAGTAGCTAGATGGGCAGAGAGTTAGCTACCCACTTTGCACACAGTCTCCCCAAAACAACAGTGAAGGAAACCTTTGTTGTGTAAGCACCTTGATATTCTGAAAGCCCCTTACAGGCACCTCCGCTGCCTCACCCAGAGGGTCAGGGTCTGCAGCATCAGAGCGCAGAATCCCCAAGTGCCCGTCTGCAGGCTGCACAGCCCTGATCTTGATGACCCCCCCGGGAGGCCTGGCCCTAACCTTTGTACGGCGTGGGACAAGGGCACAACTGAAACTCACGTGCCATATGTTTAAATATTAAAATGTTGTAAATCAAGCTAACAGACTGGCTGTATGAAATATGTTCTATCCTCTACCATGACTCAGTGACCTTTCAGAAGGCTGGCTTTGAGTTTAGAATTCACAGGCTCCTTGGAGCTCCCGGCTGGAGCATGGTGCTTCAGGGAAAGCCAGCGGACACCCTGCCCTTCTTTGCTGCCCCTTGTCCTCCCACCCCCCAATTCCTCCCACTCTGCAGGGACCTGGATGCATGCACAGGACCCCTCCCCGCCCCAGGCCATGCAGCCAAGGTACAGCCACATCTCCTTAAACAGCTGCCACTTGGCTGTTTAGTCACTGTACAGGTGGAGTAGCCCACTCTAAAGAGGACAGACGGAGGTAAGAGTCCTGCAGTGACGCTGGGAGCTCACTCGGGTGGGAACCTCTGAGACACTGAAGGGGCGGAGGGGGTCATGAGTTCGAGGCAGGGTCAAGGGCAGGGGTTCCTTGGCCTGGCTTTTGGGGTTGTGCTGCCCACGGGGCAGCGCTGTGGAACCTGCTGCGTCTCTGTTCCCTCGTGATGGCAGTAATTTCCCTCCACATGGAGGCGGCTCCCGCCTAGGGCCAGAGCAAGTTGGTGTACCTCCGAGAGGGGCACCGTGCTTCCGGCCGTGGCAGGCACAGGCTCCGTACTGAGGTTTCAGTAAAGATTTTGCCTGAAGTCTTGTGTGTCCAGCTTCTCCTCTGAGCTTTGTTCCTGTTCCCTTCTGCATGCCCCTCCTCTCCACACACACCTAGATCTCTAACTCGGGACCCGGATTTGAAAACTACTCTTGTTAACAGACTCACAGACATAGAGAACAGACTTGTGGTTGCCAGGGGGAGGGGGCCGGGGGAGGGACGGATTGGGAATTTGGGATTAGCAGATGCAAACTATTATATATAGGATGGATAAACAGCAAGGTCCTACTGTAGAGCACAGCGAACTATATTCAATATCCTGTGATAAACCAGAATGGAAAAGAATATGAAAAAGAATGGATATATGTGTATAACTGAATCACTTTGCTGTACAGCAGAAATTAACACAACATTGTAAATCAACTATACTTCAATAAAATAAATTTTTTAAAAAACTGCCTTTGGGGCTTCCCTGGTGGTGCAGTGGTTGGGAGTCCGCCTGCCGATGCAGGGGGCGCGGGTTCGTGCCCCGGTCCGGGAGGATTCCACATGCCGCGGAGCGGCTGGGCCCGTGAGCCATGGCCGCTGAGCCTGCGCGGCCGGAGCCTGTGCTCTGCAACGGGAGAGGCCACAACAGTGAGAGGCCCGCGTACCGCAAAAAAAACAAAAACAAAAGCTGCCTTTGTTTAGAGTCCATCACTCAGCCCCTCCTCTTGCCCTCTCCAGAATAAGTGACTTAAATAAAATTGCAAGGAATCGGAACACTTTGTGGAAATAAAATCACAGGCCCCTTGATACCTGAAGATCGTAAATGTAAATCAAAAGCCCTGCGGGGTGTGTGGTTCCCCCTTTGGCCGCTTTCTCAGTCACTGACCAAAAGCCACTTAACCTCTCCATATCTCCTTGTCTCCGTCTACAACCACAGAATAATAATTAATACCTGTTTCGAACTATTCCAAGAGGTTGTTTTCAGGACAAATTTCTGAGTACATATACGAAGAGCAGTCAAAATATTCCATAACACCCCCTTCCCGTAAACTTCATTTAACTCTCCAAGAGCTTTTTTATATTACCAAGAAACATGATTCGGATTTCCCTGAGTTGACAGAAAAGCGTGAAATCTGTTTCTAACAGATGTTCTCCATGATCCCCCAAATGTAAACATGTTTGCAAGATGATTGTAAGACAACCTGTTTACACAAGGAAGTACTTAAAAAAGCAAACACAAAAGCATCACCCAGAGCAGTCATTGTGATCAAAGTGCCGTCAATTATTAGGGTGTAAAGGGAACTGATGACTCAACTTAGCACCACCGCGGTCTCCAGATTTCAGTTTCGTAACAGAGTTTCTTTTCAGGAATATTCTTCATTTACACACAAATCCGATTTTCTTTCTAAAATGTTTCTCGATTTTTGTCAAACCGAAATAACCAGGATCCCTTCAAAAGGTGATACCCGTATCGTGCTCAGATGAGCGTCGCGCGGATACACTTTGCCACGGAGAACCGGTTCACTCCCTGGGATCTTGGTGCCCAGAAAAAGAAACAAGGTCTTCTGCACAGTGACTCCTGGCTCTCAGCTCCTAAACCTCCCCAATTAGTCAGACACAGCATAGAAACTCTCAGACTGTGTGATGGTAGGAAATAACTTTCTGAATCAATCAAAGTGTGATATTTTGATCCTTTCACATGCCTGGGTATTCTTGGCAAATGCATGCTTAAATCAGTGACTCACAGATCAAGATGCAAAGTAGTTCTCTGACTGCTGGCTGGCTGGAAATCAGTTTTTAAACCTGAAGCAAAATATAGTCTAGTAAAGAATAAAATGATAATTTGTGTCAAGTTTAGCAGTTTTTTGTGAAAACAACCACCACTGTCCCTCAAAGTAATGTACGTTGGGCATCTGTCCTGAAGTGGAAAGGTGTAGATGGAAGTGTCTGTGTGAAAACCCGTAAGAAGCCTCTGCTGATGGGAAGGTTCTTTTGCAAAGGTTCATGCAGAACTCCTTTAGGATGTGGCTTCCTGTAGAAACGAAACTTTAAATTCTGTTACTCTGGGAATGGTGAAGTCAGACCTGGTGGCATCCTTACCTAGTGATGCCCACTTAAATAGACCCCAGAGGATAGGCTGAGGACTTGACTTGTCTTTATAACACCGCTTCTGTGGGAAATAGGTTTATGTTTCACCGTGCATCCTGGAGTCCCAGAAACATATCTCTCCGAATCACTATATGGCTGTCAGCAAGAGCAGGAATGCCACTAAGACTGTGCCCCCAAAGCAGGAGCATCACCCGGTGCCTAGGGAGGAGAGACGAGTAGTGTGGGCTCTTGGTGTTTGCAGTGCAATTTCAGTGCTGGGTTTATGTGCTGCGGTCTACCTGTGCTTTGGAATGCTTTAAAATACTTAAGACTAGCATCCACACACACACACCAAAACGCACAAACAATTATTAGAACTAACAAACAAGTTTAGGATTGTAGGATAAAAGGTTATAGGACAAAAGATCAATGTACAAAAATCGATTTTATTTCTGCACGCTAGCCATGAAACACTCTGAAAATAAAATTAAGAAAACAACTCTATTTACAACAGCATCGAAGAGAATGAAATACTCAAACTTAACAAAAGAAGTGCAAGACTTATACACTGAAAACTACAGAACATTATAGAAAGAAATTAAGAAGACCTTAAATGAAATGGAAAGACAGCCAATGTTCATAGATCAGAAGGCTTGCTATTGTTATGATGGGAATAGCACCAAACTGGTACACATACATATTCAACACAAGCCCTGTCAAAATCCCAGCTAGTTTTTTGTAAAAACTGACAGGCTAAGTTTTAAAAATTTTTATTGGAGTATATTGATTTACAATGTTGTATTAGTTTCAGGTGTACGGCAAAGTGAATCAGTTATACATATACATATATCCACTCTTTCTTTTTTTTAGATTCTTTTCCCATATAGGCCATTACGGAGTATTGAGTAGAGTTTCCTGTGCTATACAGTGGGTTCTTACTAGTTACCTCTTTTGTATATAGTAGTGTGTATATGTCAGTCCCAGTCTCCCAATTTATCCCTCCCCCCTCCTCATCCC
Organism: Grampus griseus; assembly: GCF_964374135.1. Classification (NCBI taxonomy): domain Eukaryota; kingdom Metazoa; phylum Chordata; class Mammalia; order Artiodactyla; family Delphinidae; genus Grampus; species Grampus griseus. Next base: position 22,781,004 of record NC_139007.1, on the reverse strand, counting down.
CTGGTAACCATAAGTTTGTTTTCTACATCTGTGACTATACTTCTGTTTTGTAAATAAGTTCATTTGTACCCCCTTTTTTTTAGATTCCACATATAAGTGATATCATATGATATTTGTCTTTCTCTGACTTACTTCACTCAGTATAACAATCTCTAGGTCCATCCATGTTGCTACCATTGGCATTATTTTGTTCTTTTTTATGGCTGAGTAATATTGCATTGTATATATGTACCACATCTTCTTTATCCATTCCTCTGTAGATGGACATTTAGGTTGCTTCCATGCTAGCAATCCACTCCTGGGCATATACCCGGAGAAAACCATAATTCAAAAAGATACATGCACCCCAATGTTCATTGCAGCACTATTTACAATAGACAGGGTAATTTTTAAAATTGAAGTATAGTTGATTTACAGTGTTGGGCAGATTAATCCCAGGGGGCAAAGGGATGAAAGGTAGAGGGGTGCTTTTGGAGGGAAAGCAAAGAAATTAAATACAAAATAGAGGTTGTTACGTTTATGGTAAAGAAAGAAAATCAAGTTTAATTTTTTAAATTATGAGTGCACAAAGGGCCAAGAAGGAAAGTGACAGGGATAGAGAGGGGGCAGCAGGATCCATGACAGCAAATCAAAGAGCAGAACCCAAGACCATCTGGGTAAGGCAAGTACGAGAGAGACTGGGGAGAGTTCGAGTATTCCCAGAGCGGCCAGCTGGCTTGGGAGAAGCACAGCCATGTTCACAGCAACTCTGACCAGAAGTCAGGTGGGGATGTTCCTGAAGCTAAAACAAGAAAGGTCATTCCTCATCCAGAGACTAACGTGTCACCAGGGGAAGTCACCCTGGGATGCTCCAGGGACCAGGATCCAGTACAGAAACCCATGCGCAGAGGGAACTCTTGTTGGAGTTCATTTACAGCAGAGGATTTTAACCTGGGGTCCCCCCACGGAGTCTTAGGCTTCAAACGGCCCCTGAACCCTTCCCGTTATGTGGAAAGGCTTCGTGTTTATTTGTGCCTCTTTTTCTGAGGAGAGAGTTATTAGGTTGTTAAAGAGCCTATGATGGAAGAAAGGTTTAAAAAAATTAATTTAGATGTTTCTCTTAAAGTGCCAGGCTCATTTTCTGGCTGTGTGATAGGCTGTGTTGAATGGTCTGGCGCTCCTAGTTTTTGGAATAAAAATGAATTCTTAGCAAATGATCTTAGTGCCTGCAGTGCTGTGTGATTCTGTCCTGGCATTTGATGGAACTTGTTAGGGGATTAGGTAAGACAGGATGTTGGTATATTTGAGGTCATTAAACCAAGAAGGGACGGCGGAAAAAAAAAAAGAAATCTTGGTAAATACGTGGTGGAGTTAAACTAAATGCTGAATAGCTAAGGGACATTCTTTGTGCTTTGTGCCAACACTTTTGAACCCTTAGAAGCAGACCCCAGTGGCAGAGACAGCTCCATCTAGATACAGTGCATTGGTAAATGCCTATGTTTCCAAGAAATACTGTTTTATTTGTCTTTTTAGGGAGGAGGCGTGGAAGGCCTTGATGTCGTGGGTTGTGTAACATTTTTGTAACCGCATACAACTAGTGTAGATCCTAGAGAAGCGACAGAAGCTGCCTTTTCACCTGGTGACCAGCATTCTCACAGTTCTGATTTCAAGACTAGGAGAATAATGAAAAATATGTCATGGGAGACCTCGTGTATGAAAGGTTTCGTTGGGTGAAGTGTAACTCCCAAAAGTTTATTTTCCACTTGTCTTTTCCTTCAAACTTATTTTTTTTTTGGTGTCCTTCAATGTTACTTTGAATTTACGATTCAGAAAATACTCACTTAAGAATGTATTGGAAAAGCCACTCTACTACAATAAAAAAATTTTTTTTAAAGAACATATAAAAAAAATAAAATTTTATTAACAAAAAAATGTATTGGATGGGTAGTGATGATGGTTGCACAAGATGAATGTGCTTAATTCCACTGAACTGTACCCTTAAAGATGCTTAAAATGGTCCGTTTTGTGTTTTGATTATTTTACCACAATAAAAAACTGTATTGGATAATACAGAGGGAAAAACCATTTGTCTTTTGAGATGGGAATTCCAAGTATCTTTATATGTTAAATGTCAAGCCCTTTCCTGCGTACGATATGAATATGTAAGTAACAGGCAAAACTTGTGTGGGTTGAAATGCTCAGTCAAGTGCTGTGTGGTCCCAACTCTGCCGCTCGCTGTGTGACCTGCGACCGTGTGTCCAGAGCCGATGATGAGACCTCAGTAAATGCTGCCTTCTCCTTCTTTCCTTCCTCTCCTCACACCTCGGTTTCCTAATCAGTAACATGAAGAGGTTGGATTCGGTGATCTCCAAGGTCCCTTGCAGTTCGGCTGATCTGTGGTTTCTGAAAAAAAAAAATTGTTTTTTAAGGTCTGCAGAAGAGTATAAAATCCCTATGGACAAATGTAGTCCCCTTGTGTACACACAGCAGCTTCGCCGCTTCTGACTTTCACTCTCCTCCGCTCCCCATTCTTTCTCTTCCTCATCCTGCCAAGAATCTGCCCTGAGCTGCGAAGTGGGCAGAGAAGGGGGAAGGACTGAGGTGGCCCGAGTCAGAGGGCTGGGACGGGGAGCTGGGCGGTGGATGTCAGGCTGGGCTGGGGACTGAACAAGGCTGGAGTCGGCCCGGACGGTGCCACGTGGTTGTCGGCACAGTGGGATTCAGGACCACGGCCCAGGAGCCTCCAAAGGGTATGTGACCACAGCAGGATTAAGCCCAATTGATTTTTATACAAGGCAGATGGTGGCAGGAATAGGAGCCTGTAAATCCAGAGAGAGAAGATGAGTTTGTCATGTAAGGAAGCAAGGGCAGGAAGCAGAGCCTGGGGGAGAAGGAGAGTCTTGTGGGGAGAGGGCGGCTGTGTGGCCAGAGCCCAGTCAGGGTTCGAGCTGGGAGCAGACGACTGTCATAAACCATTGCCATGGGAACGACTCTATGCTGAGTCCTGTGAGTCTCCTAGCGAAGCACCCGACCTGGGATTGTCTTGGGGACCCTCGATTCCCGGGAGGGTGGGGGGGTGGACTGAACACAGAGAGGCCAGTTACCATGGTAGTAGCAGTGGGCCAGGTGAGAAGTGATGCTGATGGCGGCAGAGACGGAGAGGAGTTGACAGATTTGAAATATAGTTTGAAGTTAGAGTCAAAGCACTTGCCGATAGAATAGTTGCTAGAAATGAGGGAAGAGAGGAAAATCAAAGGTTTTGGGCTGGAACAGGTGGGTCAAGGGTAGTGGCTTTTCCTGAGAGGGTGCATCACTCTTCTTAGACACCACGTGCATGTCCTGTCTTCAGGGTCCTCGGCCAGACTTGCAGCCCTCTCCCCTGAGGCGGCGATCAGCTCTGTGTGGACCCCGCCAGCCTTGCGTGGGGCTGACCCAGCGGCACCTTGCCTTGCGCGAGACCCGCCTGGCACCCATACCTGTGCGACCTGTAAGTCAAGGGCCACCTGCTCCTGCAGATGAGGCTGGCAGGCGTGCACAGCTCCCCACACGGCTAGGAATTTGCAGGTTTTGCTAGCTGATAGATGAAGCACAGGCAGAAGCAAAGCTCTCAGATGGGGTGAAAGAGGCAGAGATCCCTCCAAAGCCCAGACCAAGTGTTGAACCTGGGAAGAGTCAAGGCATTATTCTTTTTTCTTTTTTAAAAAATTTTTATTTTATATTGGAGTATAGTGGATTAACAATGTTGTGTTAGTTTCAGCTGTACAGCAAAATGCTTCAGTTATACATATACATGTATCTATTCTTTTTCAAATTCTTTTCCCATTTAGGTTATTACTGAATATTGAGCAGAGTTTCCTGTGCTCTACAGTAGGTCCTTATTGGTTATCTGCTTTAAATATAGTAGTGTGTACATGTCAATCCCAGACTCCCAATTTATCCCTCCCCCCCAACCTTTCCCCTTTGGTAACCGTAAGTTTGTTTTCAATATCTGTAAGTCTGCTTCTGTTCTGTAAAAAGTTCATTTGTATCATTTTTTTTTAGATTCCACATATAAGTGATAGCATATGACATTTGTCTTTGTCTGACTTACTTCACTTAGGAGATTATCATAATCTCCAGGTCCATCCATGTTGCTGGAAATGGCATTATTTCATTCTTTTTAATGGCTGAGTAATATTCCATTGTATATATGTACCACATCTTCTTTATCCATTTCTTTGTCGATGGACATTTAGGTTGCTTCCATGTCTTGGCTATTGTAAACAGCTCTGCAGTGAACATTGTGGTGCATGTATCCTTTCGAACCATGGTTTTCTCTGGATACATGCCCAGGAGTGGGATTGCTGGATCATATGGTAGCTCTATTTTTAGTTTTTTAAGGAACCTCCATACTGTTCTCCATAGTGGCTGCACCAATTTACATTCCCACCAACAGTGTAGGAGGGTTCCCTTTTCTCCACACCCTCTCCAGCATTTATTGTTTGTAGACTTTTTGTTGATGGCCATTCTGACTGGTGTGAGGTGATATCTCATTGTAGCTTTGATTTGCATTTCTCTAATAATTAGCGATGTTGAGCATCTTTTCGTGTGCCTCTTGACCATCTGTATATCTTCTTTGGAAAAATGTCTGTTTAGGTCTTCTGCCCATTTTTGGATTGGGTTGTTAGTTTTTTTGATATTGAGCTGCATGAGCTGTTTGTAAATTTTGGATATTAACCCCATGTCAGTCACATCATTTGCAAATATTTTCTCCCATTCTGTGAGTTGTCTTTTCGTTTTGTTTGTGGTTTCCTTGGTGCCCATCCGAGTTCTCAAGAAACTGCCCTTTACTAATTGACGGGCAGCCCCTACACACACGCCCATCTCCACTCCTGCAGATGAACTTAGTCACTGACTGCCTGATTTCATAGATGGTCTTTGACCTAAGAATGGAAAATATGGTACATGAGCCCTAAATGCCACATCAACATCTGCTTTGGGTATTTTCTATTTGGGCATTGCCAGCGTGGTGCTGCTCATCAAAGACTGGAACCCAGAGTGAGATACCAGATACAGTGTTTTCACTGCTGTGTCTCATGACAGAGGACAGGTATCCTATGCTTATAATTCACCTGGAGAGAATGATCTGGGTCATTTTTAAATAAGATACCTGATAGCATTTTTAAGAAACTGCAATAGAAAAAAAATTTTTAATTCTAATATGCTTCATGAAATATAACCATTTTAGTGCTAACAAGCTAGTCAGCTTTATGCACAAATGATTAAATTGCTAAAGGACCTGCAGCTTTGTCACTTTACTTTGACATTTTACTGGTAGCACATGGAAAAGCGATCATGTTTCCTTTGGGGAGAGGGATGTAGTCTCCCCAAAGTGTAGTGGATGGCAGTGTTGCATAGGATAGGGGTGGCCTTTGGGGTCAGATGGGTGTGGATAAAGATTACATATCATCCCCTCTCATCTCCTCCAATGTGACCTTGGGCAAGGCACGTTGCCTCTCTGAGCCATGGTTCTCTCATCCACCAGGTGTGCTAATAATACCCAAAAATTTCCTAGCACAGTTCCTGGCACATGGAAGTTTTGAGTCAGTGGAAAGTATTATTATTACTATGCATAAATACAGGCCAGTATTCCATTTTTTACCTTATAAAACCTACAGAAACCCCCAAATTATTTCAGGTTGTGTATTTTCTTTTTTATTGAAGTATAGTCGATTTATAATGTTGTGTTAGTTTCAAGTGTACAGCAAAGTGATTCAGCGATATTCTTTTCAGATTCTTTTCCCTTATAGGTTATTACAGAATATGGAGTATAGTTCCCTGTGCTATAGTAGGTCCTGGTTGGTTATCTATTTTATATATAGTAGTGTGTATCTGTTAATCCCAAACTCCTCATTTATCCCTCCCTCCCTTTCCCCTTTGGTAGCAGGTTGTGTGTTTTCAACACTTGTTTCTTTCTTGCTTCTTTTCAGTGTCAATGGCAAGTTGCTCTGATTGCATCATCCTCTTAGGGAGGGGTAGGAATCTGAACGAGCTCTCCACTATATTTTGGGAACGTAAATACCTTGAGTATCAAAGAAGTGAATTTTCTAGCTGGGGTTCTCCAACTAGAGTAACTTGGTCCCAGCATCTGAAATGTGTAAGTGGAAACTTTCAGAAATGTTTTATCTTAATTAATTTTCTCCATCCTTTCTGAAATGACTGCTCCCCAGTTCTTTCTCTGTTGCAGCAAAAAGAAAAGCACATTTCCTCACATCACCTTCCCATGCTAGTAGAACAAAACACAAAAGCCACAAGATCTATGATTCAAAGGTCTTCTGCCTCATACAACTGACTGTTGAAATTCTGTTTGAAATGTAGATTAAAAAAAAAAAAAACCTCATCTCTGTAGTTTCCAAAAAATTAACGTCAATGGACCCTTTTCTTTTTAAAGCCCTTCTGGTCATAAAATGGTGTGTGACTACTCAATTTAGTGCTTCTGAATATGAATAAGGACTCCAAGGCCACTTAGAAGTTAGCATGTTTATTGCTAAAGCTGTCACCAAGTTTTTAGTAATATTTTTATACAGCGTGAGACCAGCAGAACATTTGAGATTTGACCTTTTCCAGCAGATGGTAGTCTCGAAATGCAATTTGTAAGTTTAGAACTAAGTTTTGAACTCTTGTTTTCTGACCACTGTAATTTCTCTTTCTACTCAATCCAGAGGGAAAAATTGATGGAATGTGTGTATGTCTGTGTATATGTACAAGAGTTATTTGTTAACCCTAAAAACCAGTAGTGTGGCTTTGCACAGAGAGACCAGAGTGGCATTTTAAAGCTCAAAAGTCAGATTGGCCCAATGGTGTCATCCAAGTACAACCCCGTTGAGATGCTGAGAAAATCAGGTTATTTTGCTTGGTGATACTTTCACCTCAAGGGAAATAATATAAATACAATGGAGCGAATTAGCTTAAAAACACTGTTTCCCGGCGCGTGATATTCCTGTCCTCTTAAATTTTGGCAAACCTGGATTCAGGTTCAAACAAAAGCATAAAACAATTCTGAATATTCTGTCTTTTCTTATTATCAGTCCAAATCCAAGTAAGGTAGGAAAAGGTGATCAGGACAGGAGAGAATGGACAACAGGATACAGGAAGCAATACTGGAAATCGGAAAACCAATAAACCAAACCACTTTTCTGTTTCTTAGAAATAATGTTGCTGGTATTCGATTTGTGACGTAGATAAAAATACCTCCACCTGTAGTTTCCTGGGGAAAAGCAAAGGGGGCTTTGCTCATCAAATCCCATTCAAGCCACTGTGAAAATCTTAGCTAAGAGTTGGGTTGTAGGGATAAAGAATGCAATCAGCCTTACTTATACACGAAGTGAATAAGTAAGGCTGATGATCTGGAAAACCTGATCATTTCACAGCTAATTGGTCTAAACGTCCCTTGCCCACTGCTTGCAGATGGAGACCCACCTGTATTTTTTATGACTGTTGCTGTAATTAAATACCATTTACTTTTTCTTAGCTTAAGAATGCAGGCCCCACTGACTTTTTCTTTTGAGTAAATTTAAGTTTGTGCAAGAGGGAATTACTTACAGATGATTTCCCTCATCTGGGATATGTTACTTTACTTGTAAGTGAATGAATAGTAACCATTCAGATATCTCTTTTTTAAACTTTCCCCCAGTTTTCCTAACAGTAAATATGAAGAAACGAAAAGCAGTGCTTTCATGCTTAGTGTAGCATTACCATATCTCCTCACCCACCTTTTTCCTAAGCGCAGTCTGGTGAACTACTTCAAGATTTTGTGAGGTCTTCGGAAATCAGTGTAGCTGAGAAACACCATGAAAGCAGAAGTGTCCATGGCAGTCTTATTCACCATTGTTTTGAGATACCTGAATGGTGCCCAGCACCCAGGAGGTCAGTAAATGCTTGTTCAAGGGATGATTATGTATTGTCCTCTGAGCTTCTGGGGTCCAAAATACAGCCAAGAAAACTAGTATGTGAAGCAGCCTACAGCTGCACCGTTCAATAAGGTACCCACTAACCACGTGTGCCTATTTAAATGTACATTAATTTAAATTGATTAAAATTAAAAATTCAGTTCTTCAGTCTCACTAGGAACATTTTAAGTTCTCCATAGCCACATGTGGCTGATAGCTACCATTTTGGACAGCACAAATATTGAATGTTTTCTGCATTACAGGAAGTTGTATTAGACAGCCTGGTAGAGTATCATTAGTAGAAGCAGAAGTTAGTGGCCCCAGTCCTTTTGAAGTGAGATTCCCACGCGACATGATGTGCACTCGTACGACAAAAAGTAACCCTTTTAGATCTCTCCTCCAACACGGTAGGAACTCAGTCAGGAAAGGTGGGTGGCCCACAGAGGTGGCCATCTCTTTGGAACTGGTAGCCCGACAACAGTGGGACTGTTAGCCAGACTGACATTCCAGTGGTCTACACTTATTTGGCTACACTAGTTGTTAGAATTGTGAAATATTTGTACCAGTTACTAAAGAGCTGCTGTTTCAAGCTCTTCCGGGACCTCCTTCCTATGCCCCAGAGGCCCTGGCTATTGGCCTAGGATGCCCCCAACCTCCCCTTAATCCAGCAAAATGAGTTGGTTAATGCATGGCCCATTCACAGGGATGGGAGGCTGCTTAAGGACCCTGCCCCAGCACTGCAGATTGGTTAAGTGCTGACCTTGGCCTCCAGGAGAGACTGCTTCCTAAGAGTTGTTGTTAAAGCTGCCCCGTCACTACCATGGCCAAGTCGCAGATCACAGAACCGTTAGTCTCAAGAAGCCTTTTAAAAGCATCTCACCCAATTCCCTCATTTTACTGAAGAAATCAAGTCCAGAGAGTCACTCAGCTAGTTTGTGGCCATTTCAGATATAAAACTCTCCTAACTCAGTATTTTTTTTTTTTTTATAAAACTCTCCTAACTCAGTATTTTTTTTTTTTTTTTTTTTTGCTCTGTCTTCCTGTTGTCAGTTTCCTTAACTGTGAAATGGGGATTTGTATCTTTATGCCCCACAAAGCTGTTAGTAAAAAGAATAATGATACCCATCATGTTATGTATGTCTTAAGAGTTTGCAAAATCTCTCTTGATTGCATTCACATTTGATCCTCACAGGAACCTGTGAAAGGTGTCGAGCTCAGAGGCAGTGAATGACCTGACCTTGATAGCAAAGCTCCTGTGAGCGGTCGTGGTCTGAGTCTCTTAGGGCTTAGGAAACTATAAACTCTCTTGTAAATGTAAGATAACATAACCACATGGCATTACTAGTTTTTAGCTTGTGGTATTTTGCAGTTCAAGTTTTGGTGACATTGAAAGTGTAATTTTGTTCAAGCAACGCTTTTTTTTTTTTTTTTACTTTGATAATGTGCCAATTGCACAGACTTTGGTTCAGCGTTAAAACAGAAGTGGGCTGCTTTAAAGTATATTTTTTAAATGAGAGAATCCAAATTTGTAATTAGCTTTAAAAATGCGAGTTTTGCAGTTTGAGTCGCTAAAGAGCTTCTGGTAATCATTTCTGTCATTAGGGGTGGTTTATTTTGTTTTTTTATTCCCCCCCTCCTCAAGTAATTAGGCCCTTTGGAAAATACAGAGTATGTTCTTTCTTTGAGGGTGAGTGGTCATTTCCTCTATCACCACCTTATTTTTCACACCCTATAGGCCTGGTGTACTGAAAAAATTAACCATATATCCAATTGTGGCAAAGAAAAATCACTTAGAAGCCATTCCACCCACTTGACACCTAATTATCAGGAGAATGCTATTTTAAGAATAAAGAGAAGCCACAGTGGAGGAAATGGTCCACTTCTTGGTCTTTTGATAGATTTGATAGCAACACCCCTTAGTTTTAGAGAAGATTGTTGAGAAGATAAATTTAACTCACTCCCCAAATAAAAATAATTTTCCCCCTCTCTTTTTCTCTCTGTGAACTGCTGCCATCTTATAGTATATACCAAACTATGCAGAAACTGAGTATCTAGATAAGGGAAAGAGTGGGGTTACTTCATTCCCTATAACAAAAAAATCTCTCTTCGATTTTCTTTTATTAGTGTATGAAAATTGTGACCTTCTCTACATCAACTATCCTGTAAGGTTAAATATGTAAAGGGAAGAGAGAAAGAAAATTTATTAGAAAAAACTATAAATGGAAAGGAACTTGGGCTTGTTAAACCTTGATTTAGCATTACTAATTTGTAGTCACATTTGGGAAGAATGTGTTCATATGTTTGGTTGTTTTTAAAGTATATATTATGTATGTGTCCTCATTCTTCTCCGTGTATACCCTGTTTTGTGTTAGATATAAGACTCTCAACTCTCCATTGTATTCTGAGATACAACCTCCCTCCTGTCCATATAGGACCTTCGAAGTGTTTACGATTATCTAGAATTTTCTTGGATTTTATTTATGCCATTTTCCCTGCTTCATGAAGATACTGTTGGAGGCGCTGACAAAAAAAAAAAAAAAAAGCGTCAGGGTAACATTTGTGATTTATAGCCAAACTTAGAGTCACTGAATCTTAGGATTATCTTGGAGTCGTTCAAGACACTAGGCTTGAAGAGATCTTTGAGATTGCAAACCTTTAATTCCTCCAGACTTACTAGGGTAGAAAGAGGATTGATGAGCAAGCACGTACTTTCGAACTTCAGCGCCACCAGTTTCTGTACCCATGCACTCAGCATTACATGAGATAATGCACGCAGGGCACCCGGCACCAGAGTTGACACATCGTAATAAGCACTCGGGAGGGTTAGCCATTATTATGGGCTTGTCTGATTTGGTCTTCACATCTCTTTCTGCTCTCTGATGGCCATGCTGAGGAGCAGCCTAATGTCCAAAAAATAGGAAAACACCAAATGGAAGGGAAACACAAGGCCTAAGTCTTCCAGAAACAGAATTTATCAGCGCACAAATAAAAATGATGGTTTCTCTTCTCACGATGATGTGCGGATTACTTCCATACTCTCCCTCACCCTTTTCCAAGTGAGGACCCTACGGACAAGGGGCAACTCCTCCCTTGCCCAGATCTGACTCAGTCTGGCCTAATGAGGGCAACTTGATGGTAAACTTACCTTATTCCCGTTTCTCTTTTATGTGAAAACAGTGAGCTCTTCACTGTCTTCTGCGTAAGAAGAACAAAAATACAATCTATGTTTGGTTGTCCCTGATTAGAACTTTGTTAAGATGTGTGATGGGCAAGTGTATTTTTTCTGTGTCTACGATAAAGTAGGTAGTTAAATAAATTAACCAAACACTCATGCTGTGGCAGGAGTGTAAATTGGTACAGCTTTTCTGAAAAGTCATCAAGACCCTTAAAGCTCATTTGACCCCGTAATTCCTTTTCTAGGAATCTACCTAGGAAAATACTCAGAAATTCAAACAATCTGATATTCAGATACGTCTTTCAAAGTGTTATTTGCAATAACAAAAAAAAAAAAGGAAACAATACGTAATTCCAAAAATGAGAGAAATAATGAAATAAACAAAACCCTTTTCTACAGCGTGTAATATTACATAGGCATTGAAAAGCATGTTTCTGAAGAATTTTTAATAATTTGGGAAAATGCTCACATTCATAAAATATTGAATTAAAAAGTAGAAACAAAACTCTGACTGTTTTTGTGTATATGAAAAGAATACTGATCCACAACCCCTTATCCCCAATTCTGAATCCTTTTGGTTCAAAATCACGAAGGTCTCTTGGTGACTTCTTTGGTAGAAAAGTCTGATCTGAACTAATGTGAGGCTCTATTTTATCTGACTAAATAAGAATATGCATCTATTTTGCTGCAGAGATTTTTAATAGGTTTGATTATGGGGTGCTGCTCCAGATTCCGACGGGACATCATGTGATAAATGGTAGTTTAGCATTGTAATACTCTTTAATATCCAAGCAGTTCTGAACTCTGAAGTGTATCTGGCCCAGGAGTTTCATTTAAGGGGTCGTGGACCTATACAACAAAATATCATGAATGATTTATCAGTGTCAAGGTTACAGTTGATGTTTATTTTTTCTTTATTTTTTTCTGTAAATTTTTCAGATGTTCTATAATAAGCATGGATTAATTTATCCTCAGGAAAAAATAAGTACTATTAATTTCTTTAAAAACATGTTAAAGGCATCAGAGAATCATCTCATTTCAATCAGAATTCTCAAATTTATCATTTGCTTCCTGTATCTTCTTGTTAATACAACCATGTGTTTTTTTTTAATATATAAATTTATTTATTTATTTTTGGCAGTGTTGGGTCTTCGTTGATGCGCGGGGGGCTTTCTCTAGTTGTGGTGAGAGGGGCTACTCTTCGTTGTGGTGTGCAGGCTTCTCATCGTGGTGGCTTCTATTGTTGCGGAGCACGGACTCTAGGTGCACGGGCTTCAGTAGTTGCAGTGCGTGAGCTCGGTAGTTGCAGCACTCGGGCTCTAGGGCACGTGGGCTTCAGTAGTTGTGGCACGCGGGCTCAGTAGTTGTGGTGCATGGGCTTAGTTGCTCCACGGCATGTGGGATCTTCCCGGACCAGGGCTCAGACCCGTGTCTCCTGCATTGGCAGGCAGATTCTTAACCACTGCGCCACCAGGGAAGTCCCGCACGTGTGTCTTTTGAATCAAGGTGTTGTGATTTGTTGAAAGAAAACGTTCATGAGATGAAATAGAGAGATAACTGATTGGACATTGACCTATGTCCAAGCTGCCTTGGGGTTCAGGAGAGCACCCGGTGAGGGATGTGCTTCCCCCTGGCATGAGCCCCAGCATTGATACCTGGATTATTTTATCGTATTCTGTTTAGGTGGACCGGTCCAGAGGCGCACAGTAAGTTAGAGGTCATGGAAGCCGGGAAAGGGATGGGGTATAGCGGGATAGCAGGGGAAAGGGGATAACGTTAACATGCAAGGTTTCCTCTGCTAATGGACTGTCTTCTTCCCCAATCAGGTGGACACTCGCTGACCTGTCACAAGGTTGCCCCACAGAGCTTTGGGGTCCATGTCTGAATGGATTGCCGTAGCCTTCTCTTCTCTCCCTTCGCCCAGTTCCCTGCATCCTAAGACTTGAAGCCAGCACGGGACCTGGAAAAATTACATGTAAGTTTTGACTAAGGTTTCTTTCCTCCAACCAAAGAAGGCTAAGAATTTTCTGAGATGATAATAACAAGGTGTCTTGAGAATTATAATTGAGGAAGGGAACGGGATTAGAATCTGCATATTGGTGGTTCTCTAACTCAGTGGATCTTACACATAAGCTTGCTTCAGAGTCACCTGGAGGGCTTGTTAAAGTCCAGCGTGCTGGGCCTCGTGCCCAGACTACCGGATTCAGGAGACGTGGGGTTGGGGCGTAGGTCTGGAAATTGGCTTTTCTAACAAGTTTCCAGGCAATGCTGATGCAGTTGGTCCAGGAACCTCACTTCGAGAATCACTGCTTTAACTCAAGTGTGACTGAAAGGAGGAATGATAAAGGTAGAAAAGTGTATGAAACTTCACTAAATTAAGATACTTGTGCTTTACTTAATACATGGACTCATCTCTCAGAAGAGAGAATGTTAAGGTCTTCTCAGCACTGTCATCTTTGAAAGTCCAGCCAAGTAGATGTCATTATTCTGTGCCAGCTCGACTCCAGAGACGCGAGTACCAGCCACTCTTTGCCCTTGGCTTTCAACAGGGTTGACTAACAGTGCCGTTAACAGGCTAAAATGACAACTACAGTCCTTTTGCAGGTGTCCTCATCATGCTTTTAGATACACTCAAAAGAGAAAATCCTTTTCCCCCTAGACTGGGAAATATATTGCTCCCTTTCAAAGTGAATCATCCCAGTGTGATCCTTCCTCTCATACACTTAAATGTGACTTGTTTTACACATCACATATGGGAAGGAAGGTGCACCTCTAATAAACAATCCAAGCCAGCAAGTCCAGGGTTTTGTGGGGTTTTAAGTTCTTAGGACTGACATATTTGGAAGATCAGCATGTTACTGCGTTAGCTTTGGAACAAGCCGGTCACCTCTCTGCCGAGGACACGAACAATTTATTCCATGTTAATAGAATAAAGTAGAAGAGTTTGGCTCAACAAATGCATACTAGGGTATATGGGAGTGTACATGCAAATGTACAGGTGTGCCTGTGAACCTATATGCATTTTGTATATTTCTAAGCTTTCAATGTAGGAGTTTTACACAACATGTTTTCCTTTGTTTCATTGAGTCAACGTGAGTGTAAAAATAGTCTGAGTGATGCTGTCCAGGAAATGTTTGAGAAATTTCTGGGCATTTTGAATCTGTGGTTAAGCATTGTGATTTATAACATTATACTTCAATGTGGTAAATGTTATCATTCAAAGTAGCACTAAGGGCTTACAGTTCTTTTATTATAACTCTCTGAAGTTGAGAATAATCACCTTTAATAAAACAACTCCCAAGCAGATATGTAATGAAGGAGCATTATCTAGTGCCTAAACGTTAACAGAGCCCCAAATCCCGGAGATAGATTTAAGTGCATGCGTTTAAAATAAAAATCACAACATCAGACAAATAAGACCCAAAAAGCAAGAGGTGATGAAAGAGTTCTAAAAGGAATTAATCCGGAGCTGTCTTCTGAGAGCTGCCCAAAGGACTGGTAACAGGGTTGGTATTAGGGCTGACAGAGTTGTGAGCGATGTAATTACCTATTATCACTCTACCCTTACCAACTGTAACATCTCCTTCAAGCGCTAATTGGCTATTCCGTACAGCATTCTGGGAAGTTTCAGTTTATGAAGCATCTTCACCAAGAAGTAAAAGAAATGGGTTGGTTCGAAGGCTCCTTCATCTCCCCCCTGCTCTCCTGCTTTGGCGTCTGTGAGTGTCCACGTTTACACTGCAGGTTCTCCTGATAGATGACCTTTGATGTCAGTCAGTTTAATAACTACGAGCCAGTACGGGTAGAAGGCTGCTGTGACACCTCAGGCAACTTGGAGCTGCAGACTCCTGCCGGCCCTGGCGCCACCTGCCTGAAGCTCTCCCTGCAGCCTTGGGTGAAACACTCAAGGCACCAAGTGCCTAGCACAGCTCTATAAAAACATCATGCATGTGGAGGCGAGGGGTGTGTGGGACCCCACGGTGCTTTCCCTGCAGTTTTGCAGTCAACCTGAAACTGCACTAAAACATTAAGTTTATTAATTTAAAAAAACCGAATACCAAACGGTATGATGATTCCTCAAAAATTTAAACACAGAATGACCATGTGATCCAGCAGTTCCACTTCTGGGTATAAAAGAAGTGAAAGCAGGGTCTTGAACAGGTGTTTGTACACTCATGTTCATACAGCATTATTCACAATAGCCTAAAGGTGGAAGCAACTCAAGTTTCTATCAGCAGTGAATGAATAAAGAAAATGTGGTATATACATACAATGGAATATTATTCCGTCTTAAAAATATGAAATTCTGACACATGATCCAACATGGATGAAACATGGAGATACCAAGTGAAATAAGCCAGACACAAAATGACAAATATTATATGATCCCACTTATATGAGGTACCTACACTAGTCAAAGTCATAGTCAGAAAGTATTTAGAAGGGTGGTTGCCAGGCGCTGGGAATAAAGGGGAAAGGGAAGTTAGTATTTAATGGGTACAGAGTTTCACTTTGGGAAGATGGAAATTTTCTGGAGATGGATGGTGGTGATAGTTACACAATAATGTGAATGTACTTAATGCAACTGACCTGTACTCTTAAAAATGATTTACATGGTAAATGTTATGTTATGTGTATTTTACCACACACACAAACCGCCCCCCCCCCCGAATACCAGAGCTTACTTTCCTTCTAAGAATACTGGGCAGAATACTAAGTAGTGCTTGACAGGGATGCTGTAGTTTGGGAGGACGGAAGAAGCACAGATTGCTGTGTTCTTCACACCTCCATCAGCCCTGACACTACCCTGGCCCTCTTTGGGCAAATGTAAGGGACCTGCAGAATGTTAGACTTAAGTCTTAGGAATAGGTTTCCTACCGGGACAAGGACATATTTGTCAGAAACCACTAGGGAAATTTGCCATCAGTGATCATCATCTCTTTCAAAATGCCATTTACACACGCAGGAAAGCTGCTTCACTGTGATGGAGGGGACGTGTACCCTCCTGTGCTCCTGTCATGAGGCTGCTGCAGTTCATGTGAATTGTGTCATCATAAATGAGTCCGTGTACTGCGCCCCGGGATGTGTGCCTAGTGGCGGCAGGTGACAGGTCTTAGCAGTGGAGGCGGATGTGGAAGCAGGAACCAGGGGATATAGACTTGCCACAGACTGAAGCCTAGTAGAAAATGGAAACTTGGAAAGAAAATTAGTAGCAAATAGTTCTCCTGCAACAGGGCTTCTAATTATAATGCCTGTTTGACATTCTCCCAATGAAGTACAGTTCATCCCCCATCACCAAATCTCTGTAATGTTGGGCATTATGGTACCCATAAATCACAAAACAATTGTATGAGTGACCTGCAGGCCTGTGAGAAACATGCAGGATTGAACCCACTAAGTCCACTTGGGTCCTATTTGGTGGGGGGGAGGTGGATTTTGCTTCTTATTCTAGGTTTCTAGAAAGCTGGCCTTGCAGAATGATCAGTGAATTCTCACGGGGCTAGTAGCCGTGTTTCCCTCAGGTCTCCTTTACTTTACTACTTTACTATTTTACTTTACTCCTTTCAGGCCTTGCCCTTAGGTCTGACCAGGGATTGTAATTCCTGAAGAGCGGTGCGTAAGGATCCATAGTTTCAAAGAGCTCAAAAACCTCTGTCCTAAATTATCCCACTTCCTTCTTAAGACATCAGAATCACTTAGATGTGTGAACGTGCTTGTGTGTGCATTATATCCATATACGTACATACATACATGCGTGTGTATGCGCTTGGCTCGAGGAAAAGGTATAACCAAAAAAGCGGTGAAATAAAGTCATCAAAGTTGAAGTACGATACATAGAAATCAGTCGCTCATTCCCACCCCCGACTTCCCAGACCTGCTTAGAAATAAACTCTCCATGCTTTTCACTTAGGTGATGGACAACAGGGCGTAGCAGCAAAGGTTTTGGAGTCACTTGCCATAGGGAGCTGCTAAAATATCAAAAAAACTGGAATTAAAGGTTTTTATAGAAAAGAAAATCCAGGTGAGCAAGGTCTAAGAGAGAGGAGAAGTAGGTGCTTATTCATCTTTGACATCACACGTAGCTACTGGCACCCTAAGCGTGAGTTGAAACGACATGGATATAGACTCTGATCAAAACAAATTCGGCCCCAGGAGTTTGGAGACCATGATTTTTGGATGGACACCCTGACACAGATTCCCCGCAACAGTCACCCAGAGGAAAAGACATGAGGTAGAGAAAACCAACCAAGACCGACCCTCGGGGTCTCTCCTGGTCAGCTCTCATGGCCCCAAGAATCAGATGTGCCTGGTTACAGGCACTGACTTCGTATTTAGCGATGGCTCAGCTACCTGGGACCCGAGTAACCAGAACCCTGAATTAACTAGCCTTCATACTTCCTACCCACCCCCTCCCATACCCCACCCTACCGCTCACATCCCACTTCCCTTTTTCAGTGATAAAGATTCAGAAAACAAGGTAGCTTTGGTTTAGTAAAGGTAGAGAATATACCCTGGAGGATATTTGTAGTTGGTGACACTGACCTGCTGAATCACTGCGAATGGTTAAATCCTTTATAATTAGGAAAAGAAACTGCTTTCGAAACGTTTTCAACAAAAAGCATTTTCTGTCTGTCAATTCACCAAAAAACTGAAACAAACCAAAAACTCATCTTGTCTTCAAATAGTCTAATCAACTGAGGTTTTATTTTTCCTATTTTTGTGTCTTAATAATAATCTAAAAATGTTGACTTAGAGTAGAAAAATATAAAGTTCATTTTTATTCTTGAGAAACCATGCAAGTTTTGGCTTTTACCACCTTTCCAGTGCCAGAGTTTAAATCTCAGATATTCTGTTTACATTTATTCTGTTTATTATGTTTGGAAGCGCTCTAAGAGTTGTGATGTTAACGATAAGATTGGTAATAAAATAATTTCATGAACATATATATTTAGTTCTTATTGTCATTGGGGAACCATTGGCATACTTTTGAAGCCATTCTGGTTCTTTTTTTAAAGAATGTACGTGATTATTTATAACATATTGTTTCACAATTGTGTTCTGCTGAAGCCATCATCAAAATTAATTTTCATTCTCTGCATATACACTCATGGTACAGAGAGGGGTGATGTGACCAGCATAGTAATAGACAGGTCCAGATTTCAAAAGGTATTATTCCCTGCGAATCTCCAAATAAACTCAGCCATGCACATGACAGAGCTGGTCACCAAGTGATGTCAGTTGTAGTACGAATAGTTTGTCACCTTATTCTAATTAATTTCCAATCTGTTGCTTTTTCGAAATTATTTGTGTGCTCTTTTTTGGATGTGCCTGTACTAAGGAAATGACAACTCTCTCTCTGAGCCGTAATTTAACCCAAGAGATAGCTACCCTCTTCCAAGGACACCCCCATTAAACTGATCACTGGAGGCCCCTGGCGGGTGAAGCTCTAGTACAGCTGGAGGGTGCCCAGACCATGGTCATGGTGAGGAAGAAAAGTATTGGCAAAGCTCTGTAGTGTAGCGGGATTCTTAAGCGTCCTTGTCATGCTTAACTAGAAGCTATAATCTATTGTTTCTAGCAGATTTTCCCTGTATTTCATGTCGGCTTTGTCACCAGCCCAGATTACTCTACTAGATCCAATGTATTAAGTGTCCTTAGTGACTAGAACGATCAGAATCAGAGAATTGTCTCCTTTTATCGAAACAGAAGTAGCTTTATTTTCCTGATTATAAAAGTAATACATGTTTATTGTACAAAATTTATAAAATAACAGAAGATGATAAAGAAAATAAGTTACCTTTCATCCAGCTACCCAGATACAACCTACCTGTTAACTCCTACTTTTGTGTATTTTTCCAGACTTTTTTCATTTTATCAACTAATTCCCAATTTTCAAGTAGTACTCTGGCCTGCTGACATCCCACAAATTGCTGGAGTTCAGGAATGATGCCTTTGCTATCATTTTCTAGGACAGTGATCGCCTAGTCATTTATTTTTCTCCCTTCAAATTACAGTCATCAACTCTTGTAAGGACAGATACCTCTGTAGACTCACCAGTGTCTTTATGGAGTAAAAATCACTATTAACTGGGGTTTTTTTCATTTCTGTATTCTGTCAATAAAAATGATTTTTGAGTGGCCCTGCGAGATCCTAGTGGGCCTCTGGAATCATAAAAGAAAGATTTAATGAGGACCAAGATGGTTTTAGTGTTAGATCAACTGATTGTGCTCTAGGTATTTAAAAATTCACAGTTGATACACTCTAAGACAATTTGGCAGAAGTGGGGAAAGGTTGGTTACCCAAATTCTCCCCATCCCCCAACCATACTCCAAACAATGTGGACTCCAGTAAAATTCCAATTTGACGTTCAGATATAGCCCTTCTTGTGCTATGAACCAGAGAGTGTTCCTTCAACTCTTCATGCTTTATCCCCCTTCGAAGAAGCTTCTCTTCAGATTCCCCTGGTATGGTGTCCGGGCTGTGGCGTGGGTGGTGCTGCATATCTCTGTGCTTCCCTTTGGAGAGAGCGCAACTTTGGATCGGGATGAATCCTGGCTCTTAGCCAAAGTGAGGAAGGGCTTTGAACACTGAAAGGAAACCCAGATTAAAATTAAGGGGATTGTTAAAGGAGTCATCTGAGAAAAGTTGAAGGAGTGCCACCCACAAACCTTACGTCAGTAGAATAGAAAGTGTTTAGTAAACAGCTGCTAGAAGAGATTTTGTGTTTTAAGAATGATCCGTATTAGGCATTGGGTGTGGCGAGGTCTTAGCATCCTGTGTACGAGACTTAGGTTCTTTAAAAGCAGGTCCTTCTAAGTTCTTCCCTCTGCATCCCTTCTCATCCTTCGTGTCCTTGTATATAATAGGGACACAGTGGTTACTGATTTGAATTAAAATTTCTGTAGCTCTTGAGTGACAGATGAACGAATGTGCTCAGTCCAGGTATCTGTCTTGCCTTGTTCAGACAGTAATCGAAAGATGCTCTGGTAAATGCCTGCAATTGTATCGAATGCCCCGATCGGGTACTGGTGTGGGAAGTGGTCTGCAGCGCTTTGATCCTCCCTTGGAGACGGAGATGCTCATGTGGATAGTGAGAACTCGGTTCCTTGCCTTCAGTTTTGGTTTGACCTCCTTGCTTCCCTGAGTCATGGCGTTCACTCGTGGCGACGGGCCTGTCACAGAAACCTAAGACCGTCCCTTGGACTGTTTGTGACACTGACTCTGAATTTCCCGTGACACGAGCAGCCAGCATTTGTTGCAAGACTTCAAAAACTCACTAAGAAGTTTAGTTGGTTTGCAGTTGACATAGAGATTAACTTTCTCTAACCTAAACCAGTGAAAACTAAAACACTCCTCACCACATAAAAGTTTTGCTTTCGCTGTGTTCAGACCCCTCCCACCCTGTCACAGCACAGTCATTTGGAGTCTAGCGTGGGGAGGTGTGGCTCTGCCTCAGTCGTGGATGACCCACTTTTTCGTAACACTTAATTACCCGTGTTTTTACAACACTAGTCAGAGGTTCTGACGCTAGTGGACTCTGATGCATCTCATCAGCGCTACTCTTCAGGAGGAGGTGTGAGCTCTGCAGGGCGTGTAGCTACCGGGGATGACAGCATTTCCTCTGGTTTCTGGATAATGAGCGAGCATACAGGTAAAGCTGCCTTTCTCAGTGTTGACTCTTTTCGTGTCTTCATTACTTGGTGGAACTGACTTTTAAATATTAATCCTTACCTGCATGTGTTTGCTGCTGCGCTTTGCAGAGGGCTCAGAGGAACATGCATGCGGATGGGTACCCAGGGACCTTAATGACTTAACTTTTCATGAAAAGTCTAAAGAGATGATAATAAAAAACAGACTCTCATCTCTATCCTGTCTATGCCCCCAGAAAACATCCTCTTCCTCAATTTTTTTTTTAATGTGCTCTCAAGGTGGGTGTTTCTCAACAGCAGCGGCTCCGCTTGGCAGGGAGAGCGTGTATGCATTCGTGCTTGGTGAGCTGCAGGCTTGGGGAGTGACTGGATGGCACAGACAGAGATGAAAATGCAGAGAAGGGAAGGGAGACAGCAAGGGGGTGTTGTGCCTTGGAGAGCGTTGGCCCACGGCACCCTGAGAGCAGATTTAGGACAAGCGCTATTGCCCTAACTTTGGCAAAATCATTCTTGACAGCCTGCTCTGTTCTAGAGATGTTGATGTTTCTGATGTCACTTTTGTTCATTAGAGGAACTTTGAAAACACCGAGCTTGTTGCAAAATGAAACGTTGTAGGTATCATCTGCCCGAATTTACAGAAATGTGTTTGGGGTGCGTTTCTTTGCTAGAAGCCGGTTGACAGGCGGCTCACAACAGGGCGGTGGCGGTGCCTGGCGGATCGCACATGCCACTGTGCTGCCTGCTCACCACTGTGGAGTCTTTGAAAATGCCCAGAGATAAGTCAACGTTGTTTTTTTTCCCTGAAAGTCCTGATACAGAAAAAGGATGAAAGTACAAACACTAACTGGAAAAAATGTCACACATTTTAGCTGCTTTGCATCCCTTGTTAGGACGAACCCTGGCTTGGGTTTTTTGTGTGTGTGTGTGTGTGTGTGTGTGTGTGTGTTTCACATTTGTGGACTTGTACGGTAGGTGGAGCAGTGTGGGTGGCCCAGAAAGAGTAGCGGTTAGAATAAGATTTTCCATTTATTGCCCTTTATGCGTGGCTAAAAATAAGATTCATACAAATCAGAATGTGTAGGGCAAGCACAATCACTCTGTTAATTCTGATGACTGGTTTGCCCACATCTTTGCATCTGTCTGGTAAGTGGTGCATTGGGGAAATAAATGTGTCTCCGTTTCAGCAGCAGCAAGGCGGCCAGGTTTGGGCGCTGTGTGTCTACCTGCGATAGTTTATCCGCATTTTCCCCTTCTGAAGGAAGAAAGGCACAACTCATACATAAACAAGGTGTGTCGCAAGAAATAGTGATGGGATCCTTGAATCTTTTGTTGAAGAGTAATTGCCTTGTTTGAAATGCTGTCTTACAGCATCCATCTTCTTGGCTCATTGTTAGAAAGTTGTGTCTTGTCAACTCATAGAACAGCAAGGGAGGGATTTCTTAGCGGTGTTGCGGAGAGATGGGAACCCTTTTGTTCGCGCAGGGACGGGGTGGGGGGTGGACAGCGGCGGGGAAAGGCCTGCTGTGGACACAGACGTCGGAGGGGCAGTTAACCGGGTAAAAACTCCCTTCATCTGACAGCCGAGTCTCCTGCAACCACAGTAAGTGGTAACGTGTCGGTTTGTGGCTACAAGAAACACCAAAGAGAGGTGGTGTTGGTGTTCACAGGGAAATTTGCACCTCCGTGATCCCAACGATGGTGCTGTCCCTGTTCTACTGGCTGAGTGGCTGTGACATTTCCAAAGAACGAGAATGTCTACAAGCGTGCTAAAGCCTTGCAGTTTGATGTCATTTGGGAAATAAGATGAGTCAAGAGAGCAGTCATTCCAGAAGCTTCTGGAAACTGATGACTGCAGATCACATTCCCCACTGGTGTCTCCAACCTCAGCAGATGGTGAGGCAGGGTAGTTAAAGTGAGACAAGAGCTTTGGGAGAAGGAGGACCCAGCCTCAAATATTGGCTTAGCTACCTGTTGACCTTGATCTAGTTACGGAACCTCTCCTAGGCCTGGATGTCTTTCATTAAAAACTGCAGCAGGGGTAGTGCCTACCTCATAGGGTGCTGGTGGGGAGTCAGTAAGATCACGTACGTGAAGCACAAAGCGAGCCTTCAGTGAAAGGCTGATGGTGATGCTTGTTCGTGCTGTTGCGTCGTACAAATGTGGTGGAGAATTTCAGGGCATTTGTGGGGTTCCCCGCTCTGCTCAGAGTACGGATTTTGGAATTAAATGGACACAAGATCAGCCTCTTGTTCATCGTTTCTCAATCAGAAGGCTACAGGTCATTTTGCAAGTAGTGTGGCTCTTCCTCAGCTGCTGATGCTCTCCAGGGGCTCAATTTTTTATTTTGCCATTAAATTAGCACCATGGAAGCCTCTCTTTCCTCTGAAGGTGAGCGCTGTCTTGTGCATAATCAGTTATTTTTACCTTTTCACTGTTTTTTATTTAAACGTGGATATTTCAGTTCTGACATCTGTGCATGTTAATTGTAATACCTGCTGATGTACATCATGAAAGAGAGAGTGCTAATGTTATAATCAAGGAAGGTTTTAAATATTTCAGGTGGGAATGGGCAAAACTTGAGGAGCAATTAGCTTCCATGGTGGTCTAATTCCCTATAGACAATAGCACATCTGTTATCACATCTGATAGATCCTATAGATAACCAGATGCTGACAAGAAGAAAACAATTACTGTTTCTTCTCCTTTTTATTATTTTTTGCAAGTTATTTTGTTTAATGTAATGTACACCTGCCCTTCTAGGAGTCTTTTTCTGCCCACCAAAGTTTTCCATTAAATAAATACATTGTATATTCCATAATAAGGTCATCATCGTAGGTATCACTTTTTTGGTTAACCTTTAGTATTAGATGCTCAGGAGGTCACATCAGACTCTTCAGCCTCCTCCGTGACCTTCCTGGGATGCAGTTTCTTCATTTATCAAATTAATAAAGAAATTATGACTGTACCCTGACTTGGCCTCACTTGGGACCTGGCCAGAAGTGATAAATGAGACCAATAAGCTAAGGAATTAAAACGTGGTGCAGGTATAAAGCAGTGATGGCTTGCTTTTATCAATGGATGTATTTTGCTAGTTTAAAATTTTTTCTCTCCAAATTTTTCTTTTCATGGTCTGTCCTACCACCCCAATCACAGATACAATCTCTGAGTTGTAATGTATATGTTAACAGCATCATTGGATTTTCTGGATCTTTCACGTTAGGACCCATCAGTCTGGTGGGGTGCAGATATTCCTCAGGTTAACTACACCAGTAAAACCTTTCCTTCACTGGAATGGTACCCAGGTTCTTTCAGTGCATCCAGACAGTGCTGTTTTTTCCTTTTTTTTTTTTTTTTTCCTGTTGAAAGAAATGGAAGAATGCTTTTCAGGCAGAGCAAATCATTCTAGGTGACTAACAAGTTCCTAGCATTGCAGATACAGCCTCAGTCCCCTCCATGAACACACTTACTCCCTATTATCTTTGCCTGTCTTATTGCACTTTGCCACAGACTGAAGTTTCTGTAAAAATCATAGGCAAGGGCTTTCCTGGTGGCGCAGTGGTTGGGAGTCCACCTGCCGATGCGGGGGACGCGGGTTCGTGCCCCAGTCCGGGAGGATCCCGCGTGCCGCGGAGCAGCTGGGCCCGTGAGCCGTGGCTGCTGAGCCTGCGCGTCCGGAGCCTGTGCTCCTCAACGGGAGAGGCCACAACAGTGAGAGAGGCCCGTGTACCGCAAAAAAAAAAAAAAAAAAAAACATAGGCAAAAGAAGGTGATAAATTAGGCTCTGACTGTGACTTCCTACCACACCTTCCTAAGGAATGACACAGATTCTGAAATTCATCTCGTTGGTGTACCGCCTACTTCTTCCTGCATAACCGCCAGTTTTAACCTATCCTTCATGTGCAGTTTGAGGGTACTGGCCAGGCTGGGCTCATTATTCCTTTGATTGAATGACGTAAAGCATTTGCAATGGAGATTTACTCTAATGATGTATTTTAAGTGCATGTCCTCATTGCCGGTTTAATGCATTCAGTCATGGAATGCTTTAGAGTTTATTGCTAATGGATGAATCCTCGGGAAAATTGGCATTTTCAATAAGATTGACATCTGGAGTGAGAAATAGAAATCTAATGAGAGCATTTCAGCCGAGGTTTGTAATTAGGGCTGAATGGAGTAAATTTGTCCGCGCACACCCCAGAAGGGTACCGTGGAAGGTGGAATTACACACTCTGCTATGAATGAGGCGTGAAGGCCAATGGATGAGTGTCAGGCCACGACACTGTGCAGTATAAATGATACTGTCACCAAGTGCTGCACCAGGGTATCAAGGGAATTCCACTCCAGTAAATTACATTACTTAGACAGACCTGAAGGCATTGTGTCGGAATGAGAGGAGGGAAGAGAAGGCTGTCAGCGCCAAGCGGAAGGTATTACATCACAGCTGGCTGCAGGGGTGGACGTCACCTGTTTCCATTATACCTGGCGGTTTTATATTCTCCTTTGTTAATTCGTTTTCAGAGGTTACAAATGTGTACATGTGAAAGCACCTCGTGTCTCCTGGGGTATAGGTTTCTGTTGACCACAAGGGAATAAATATAAGTTGACTTGTATAAACGGGTTAGTGCTGGATTCCCTTTCTTGTCATTTGTAGCTGGTGATATTAGATGTTCATTTCTAACCTAGCCCTTGTCTTATTTTCTTTTGGTGACAGTCCTACATACATTATGAGGATGTAATCATCCTTCTCTCTGTGACATTGTTTCTTTTCCAACACCCTGCCTTCATAAGAACATTCGTTTCTCTCATCCTGTCCTAACATTTTTTCCCTCTCATCACCTTCCATCCTGAAGGGGCAACAAATTGATCGGCGCCTAACATTTCATTTCCTGAAAGAATTCCAAGTTAAGAACAGTTGATTCCTAGAGTGCCGTTTGTGGAGAAAAACTGTTTTTTCGCTTCTTCTATTTTCTTTTATCCCCCCCGCAGTGAAGTCAGGCCACCTTTTGGGGGGAAATATTAGGAGGAGAAAATAAGAGCATCAGTTGGACCCCTGCCTCCTTGGCCACTGGAGGTGTTCTGGGCACTTTGTCCACTTTGACCTCCAATGCTAGTTCTTGAAAAAGCCATACCAACTACTCCGGGGTTAGTCACAGCCACTTCTTAACCAGAAAGCAGATGTCCTCTTTGAATGGATAGAGAGTTGAAACTGCAACATTTGGACTTTCTCAAATACCTGTTACACTTTGTCCTTAGTGAAACAAACCTGATAAGCGTCTCTGATCATCTGTTAAGGAGGAGAATGCATGGTATTCTGCAGAATGTCTCTATAAGGCTTCCAAACCGCAGATTTTGAGCAACCGGGGACACAGATAGCAGTGACAATAATATCTTGGATTTGACTTTTTATTCTTCCAAAAGAATACTTGATCCATATCAGGGTACTGTAATTTAGTCTTTATTTTGTAGCCATAGTTACAATCTTATTTTATTCACCCAAACATAAAACTTAGTAAAACCAAGATACTTGGGAAACTACTGTTGAGGGTGGATAGGAGAAACCTTGGTTCACAATAAGGTGGGTGATATTTCGGTATTATGTTAGGTACCATCACCTTAATGACATTTTAAAACATGCTGTTAGTTGATGATTCTAAAGTGATAACTAAGTGTAAGAGGCGTGATGCGAAATGTCTGAGTATCACGTGCCATCCGCAGCATACAAGGACTGTGCTTATAGTCATTGCCTTATTTACCAAAGCGACACAAAAAGTCTGGGGCCCTTAGTTTGTATGTGAAATGAGAGCCCCTCCCTAAATAAATTTACTAGAATTTTTTGCCTTCGTATTCTGTTATTTTGATGGTAGTATGTGCCTTATATCTTATATTTTCATTTCATGCATGACATCGATTGGGAGATCCCATGTGTTTTGCCATTGGCCCTAATAATACACATGTGACATATTTCTTCGTCCCGGCTTCTTGATGTAGCATGCTATCAAGCTACATCTTTTGAGTTTTTCTGAGTTGAACCCTGATGGAAGGTGTTTAACAGCATCTAAAATGGAGCTGGGTTAGATGCTCCTCCAGTCTGTAGAGGTTCCTTTGTTCCTGCCTACCTACCCATGTTTGACTACATTCTCTCGTTTTTTTTTGTTTTTTTTTTTTTAACATTAAAATTGGAAAGGGAGAAAGGGGGAGCTCCTTAGGAGAAATAGGTCTATGGAGAATTGTGAGTATTCATTCAGAAGCTATTCTTAGTTCTGAGAAATATAATGAACTTGAGCTTTGAGTCCTGCTGAATCTCCCATTAACGATGCCACCATCACCACCACCTCTCCTCTTGAATATGCTTTCCCCGAAGACTACTGGTATTTTTCCTCTAACATTCTGAATGGAGTATCTTCCAAGGAAGACTCATCTTGGAAGGCACTGAGTCCTGTTGCCCAGCAGGGCAAGCATCTAAATTTACTGGATGATTCTTAATTGTCCTATGAAATGCTTCTATGTTGCATTACCTAGAAGTCTACGGTGTAGAGGAAACTTTTCCGTAGATCTTGATTTACTTGTCAGGAGTCAGCCCATTAATGTTAGCACTTCACTTACATGATCATTATGGTGTTTCCAACTGAAAACAGCTGCCACACGCTCCGTGTTCCCGAGTTCCCAGTGCTGCAGAAAAAGGGACTTTTGTTCTGACTTGATGAGGGAAAAAATGCAAACAACAACATCAGCCCTACCACCAGAGATCCTATAAAGACACGTTCAAATGAACAATAAAGCTGTTTGTTCACAGATGACATAAGGATATAAGAATTTAAACAATAAGACCTCTTGTGAAGTGTGGCCGAATAGGCACCACAAACGTTGTGAAGTGCTCTATCTCAGGGAAGCCAGTTTTTACACGGGCTTCAAAAAACCCATTAACGTATAAAGCACCTTTTAAAAAAGAAAAGAAAATCACTTGTCTCGCTATAACATTAAAGCAATTTCTGTTCTAAAGAAAGCTAAAATGCATTCATTTAGATAAAGTACATGCACTATAATTTATAAAAAATACAGTACTCTATTAGGGAATATAGTGCCTCTTCCCTCCTCTGCCTGAAATGGGAAATCCATCATTTGGTCAAGACCCTTCTTCCTCTGAATGATATTTATTTCTTTGAATGAAAAAAAAATCCTTTAAATCACTTAGATTCAAGATGAAATTTTAAGGCTTGACAGTACTTCTGTAAATGCTCTGACACTGGTGGAACACGGGGAGGGAATAATCCTGCTTTAAAGGCAATTTTTTATTAAAGTTACTTTTATTTAAACCCTATCCCTTTTTTGCCTTGCACCTGTGAGGAAGGCTTGGTATATTTGTAAACCCCAGCAAGGCAACGGCAGGAAAATGCAGAGATTTCCTTGTCAGCTTGGATCAGGTCTCTGATGATGCCCCCAGATTATTTGTTTTGAAGATTCTGATGCTTAAAGTGTGACCCTCCTACTTCAATAAAGCAAAAAACAATGTTACCTTCCAGGAAAAGTAGGGGGGGGAGAAAAAAACACAATTTAACTGGCCAGAGGTGCTTGTTGAGCTGACTTAGTATTAAACCCTAAAGATTTTCAAGTACTTGCAGACGTATATATGTACAGCATCCTTTCAGAATCCTCCTAATTGAAGAAATGTTTCATCTCTATCTCTGTTGACAGAGAAGATTGCCTACTGATAATTGCTTTGCTTAAGTGTCTGATAATATGCCAGGAATGAGAGCATTCTGTGTTAGGTCATCTTTAATTATGTATGTGCCACCTGTCAGCTCTAAATCAGTACCAGATTAAATCCTCGTGGAGTCAGTTTGGGGAGGGTTGGAGGCAGGCTGGGGTGATCTCTTTTAGAAACAACAAAAATACAGAGTAGTAAACATGGCTTATAACCTGCAGCTTTTTTAAGGAGCCTCGTCTTCATTGTTCTTGGGCAGGAATAAACTCTTGGTACAACTGAAAGACGTTTGAAATCTCGCCCAAGCTACCTCAAGTGGCGATAAATTGCTGCGAGAGAGGATGGTAGTCCCATCTGTTGCATTTCCTTTTCGCTCCCTCTCATCATTGTAAATGAGCCAGGGAAAAGCTCAGAAACATTTTTTATAAGCTGTGTGAGGACAGGAAATATGTTAATGATGTTAGATTTCCTACATTCCAGGGTTGTTTTTTTTTTCTGTAGTTGGTTGGCTTTTTTAGAAGGACAAATGTGGGTTGGAAATAATGCTTGTTACTTTCTGTCAGCTTTTGGTAGTTTTATTCTCACTTTTCAGGGTTGTTTGGGACTTTCTGGTGGGATGTTTAGTGTTCTTTACTGAAGGTTCTGTTCTCTCTTCTATCCTTCGATAGCATGGATTTGTGAAAGGTGTTTCTCTTTGTTCCCCTGTCAGAGGTTACAGGGAAGCCTTGAGATATTGTGCGCTTTTTACAGGGAAGGAGGTTGGATTGACCAAGGGGCTGAAGGCCGAGAAGCGATACACGGAAGGGAACAGCAGGTGTGTGAGTGATCACGTGGTGAGTTTCCCAGTCTCCCCAGCAAAGGTGAGGCTCCTAGCCTGACTGCTCTCCAAACTGAGAAAATTGCCTCTGTAAGAACTTGTGAATAATAACCTTAGAAACAAGAATTTGGAGATCCTGAAATGCCTCATTCCAAACACTACTGGCTAGAGACATTGAAGAGAAAAACAGGTCAGCTGAAAAAGGGGTGAAGACCTCCACCTCTGTGATGTTCTATCTAGCACCATGGTCCAGCTCATGGCTCTGAAGGACCCTTGGCTGCCTTCTGATACTGGAGGAACCAAATTTTTGACAGTAAATTTGATGAGGTACATAGACTCCATGAACAGGGATCGGCAATGAAGAGGCCATCAGAGAGTATGTCTTAAAAGCAGTGGTTGAAGGAACTAAGGAAGGTGAGCCTGGAGAAGATAAAAAGAAGGAGACACACAGTAGCTGTACTTCGATGCATGAAAGACTTGGTTATTCCAGAAAAAGCAGAACCGGAAGGTACAAGAGAAAGCGATTTGGGCTCAGAACAAGAATTTTCTTGCAGCTAGCTCTAGCCCACCATAGAACCAGTGGTCCCATTTGGAACAATTAACCCCCTTCCACCCCCCATCACTAGAATGAGGATCGTTATCTTTTAGGGCCATGCTTGGGAGCTGTTATAGACAAGACTGCAGCACTGCGTGGCAGCACAAACCAGATAACCCTAGTGTTATTTTGAAGGATGAGAGTCCCCATTCCATGCAGAGTCATAGTCAGGATGACCATGCGACATTAGCCCCAATCTCTGTGCGGTTCCTGGTTGGTCTGGTACTCAGCCTTCATCTGCCCACAAGTTACAGGTTGAAAGCGGGGATGGGGTCGGGGGAAGGGAGCTGGCTACTTCCGCCAGGAGTCCATACAGTGAAACAGAAGGAGCCCTGGATCACATCCCAGTTCCCGCGCATCCTGGCCCCTTGCTAGCTGTGTGACTGTGTGAGTGGCTCCCTCAAAGCTTGGAAGCCTCTATTTCTTGCCATGCAAGATGGAAATAATAGTGTTCACTTCACGGAGTTGCCGTGAGGCTTAAGCAATGTGCTGTCCATAGGTGGGTGCTTGCCCAGAGCCCCTGCTCCACCACTGATGACCTCTGACCTCAGGGTTGTCACCGGTACAAGGGACAGAACTGCCTTCCTTGCAGGGTAGTTGTGAGCTGGACGACTGAGTAAAATGTCACATACAAAAATAAAATGCTGCATATAAAAGTCCCCAGCACGCTGCTTGCTACAGAGCGGATGCTGGTCTTGTCAGCTTAATTTCACCCTCTGGACCTGGGGAGACTGGGAGAAGGTGTCCTCTCTCACGCATCTCTGCTGGTCAGGTGCTCTCTGACCTTCCCCAGAGACCTGGCCTGATACTCACCGGTCTCCTGTCACCTTGCCATCTCACCATCGAGCCACCTTCTCTGCTTCTTCTTTTTTCTTCCTCCTCTATTTCCTTCTCTCCTAATCCTCTTATCATCTTTTTCTCCAGCTAACTTCGCTCTGTGCATTCTGGGTAGGATTATTTTGATGAGCACAAGCTCTAAAGTACTATTTTCAGTAATTTTTTGTTACTGAAAACAAGAGGTGTCAGGTAGCTTTGCAGGGGACAGGGGGAGGCCTTTCTCATTTTCTTCTGAATTCGCTTAAATTTATTTTTTTTAATGTTATCATTTTCCCGTTCTCCCCTCCCTTGGGCTTATAGTCGTTAACTTGCCAGACACACAGCAGCTGAGTGTCTCTGTGACGTGGCTGGAGTTGGGAAAGTGTCCTTCACGGGGAACCTTACCCATATATTAACTCAGACAGAGCAAACTGCTGAATAAAGAGCCCCGGCGTGCCACCTTGATCTTCTTGGTCCCATCCTTTCCCATGGAAAGGGGGTTGCTGAAACAGAAAAAGCGACAGGCAGGGGTCGGGGTGAGGGGGTAGTTTCAGCCATTTTACTGACTCAGAAATTGGAACCCTGCTATCCAGATTGAGGCATCTCATCCATCTAACCATCCATCCATCCATCCTTCCATCCATCCATCCATCCCTCCACCCACTAAATATTCAGGAAACAGGTCCTTATCTAAGACCCAGCATAAGGTCCTGGGCAAACATGAGGCGAGCGCTAGAATCCCTGCCCTCAGCCTTCCTCCTGTCTCCTCTGCTATTTGAGCAGGTGGAACAGTGGCTCGTTTCATCTGTATTTCTGTATTCCTGCAGTCCTCACAGGTCTAGTTCAGTAAATGCAGGAGTGACGGTAAAAGCTGTGCGATGGAGGGAGGGAAAGAATGAAGGAAGGAAAATCATCAGAGGAAGAAAGGAAGTCTCTTTGTATTATGTGTAGTGCCAGACATGTAAATTGGTTCACACTCTAAGTGCAGTTTAATGATAGCAACGAGAATCCAGGGAAGCATCGCTGCATATGGAAATTTGAATAAAATTTCCAGGGAAGTGATGCTAATTTCCTCAGCTACGTAGAAGTCAAAATGAAAGCCGTGCATTCTCCGAGTACATCCCCCAGAACACGCATTTCTCCTGATTTTTCTCCCACTAAGCGATGTAGCTTTTTATTTAGCAGAAGGCTGCAACTTTACCCCTCCAGTCATTTCTGGTTTTTCAATCAGAAAACTGAATTCTTTCCCTTCCAAGGAAAGTAAAGAACAATCTATTTCTCCCCCATCGCACCCAGCCACCTTTTACCTGTAGTGTTTCTTTGGGGCCATTGACCTGGTGGGAAGAGGGTGGCTCTTAGTTCTGGGATCAGCCTATGACCCAGCGGCTGCCAAAGGACGTGCCCATTTCCCTGCATCTCAGCGCCGCCGTGGGAGGGACGGGAGGAGACTGCCTGTGTGCACCCCTGGGTTGTCCCGCGACAGTCCCGCAAAGAGAGATTTATACAAAAGCACCTTGAAAATGCAGGTGTTAAATATGTAAAGAATTTTATTGCGAAACAGATGTCAGCTTGATTTTTCACAGGACATTTATGTCTTTCTAAAATCTGAGCACAGCCCCTGAGGTCATTTGCTGTCTGCAATTTTGTCAACTGACAAATTCCATTTCAAAGAAGCTTGCAGTGCCCTAAAAGAGAAGTCAGTTTTTTCCTTTTTTCCAGAAAATTCTCTGGACCTTTGTGTTATTCGCAACTATGCACGTGATATTTTTTTCATCAGCCAGTGCAAAGATACTGGAGCTTTAACCTTCCACTCCCCTGGTTTTCCACACCACCTGGTTTCTGTTTTCAGTGCCCACCATGCTATGCAGCGTCGTGTAGAAGCTCAGTCCCCACCCTCAGAGTTCACCGTCAGGCAGAGGATGTACGACATACACAAATAGCTGTGACATAGGTAGCAGGTAACGGGTGCCAATCTATCTGATAGGTAGAGTCGGGAATAAGGGCATCTCTGGGAGAGGTAAACTAGCCTTTTAAGCAGGATAAAGAGAAAAAGAAAAAGCAAGACAAATTCGAGTGTCCTTAGTACTGTCTTACCATATAATATCTTACGTTTGTCTTATCCCTCTTATTATACATCACAGGACCCTGAGGACAGGAACTCTGTGATTCATCGCTACTATATTTGGTGATGCCTGCTGTGAGCTTACAAATAGTAGGTCTTAGGGAATGGTCACTTGAGCAAATATTTTCTGTATCATCTCATACAAAATTTCAAGCTCAAAATCAATACCCCTATTTTAAAAAAAACCTCAGTAACTTAATTCTGTACATATATATGGCATTTTGGGCCTTTCCAGAATAAGTATTTTTTAACTACTGGGGAAAAAAAGCAAACAAATGCTGACTTCAGGAGGAATTCTAGAACACAGTCAGAATAAGGAAAGTGATTTTGTTTACATTTGAAATATAAACCAAGTGCAGAGAGATTTCCAAAAACTCCCTGCAGCAGGAAAAGTGGCTGCTAGAGGACCTGTTTCCAGGTATAATCGGGTTTCCCTTTTGTCAGGTTTAATTAGATAACAGAAGCTCCTTTTACCCAGCCATCTATACAGTATGGTGATTTAGCCACTAACGTTATACTTATTGGAGATGTCCCCACTCTTTACTAAAATTCATAAGCTCTGTTAGTGCAGAAATATTTGTCAAATCCTTTGACGTATCTCCAGGTACTATAACTATCCTTGGCATGTAGTAGGTGCTTAATAAGTATTGGCCAAATGAATGAATGAATGTGTCAAGTCCTATGGTAAACTCTGGGGCTAGAATGATGAGTAAGGTATAGTCTTTGCCCCAGGAACCCCATCATCTAACAAGGAGGACAAACATATGAAGACAGCAATTATTGTAGACTGTGGAAAAGTAATGACAAAGCTAGGCAAAAAATTATTCTCTGTGATTTGTCTTATCGTTGTTGTTATTACCTTGAAACAAGAAGTATCAAAGAACAGTCAGTTTTTATCACTTGTTCTGTCCGTTTGTTTTACTAACCTTCGTCCTAAATTGTCAGGTTTCCTGGGTGATGGAGGGTCATGATAAGCTCCAAATGCACTCCGTGCTAAAGGTTGCATACAGAATCCAAGTGAACATCAGACTTCCAAGGTCAAATCCAGTGGCCTCGTAAGAACAGACATTGCTGGTTTGCAATTGTTTTTTCCAGAATCCTTGCCAGTCCACTTTCCTTTGCAATCCCTCTTCCTCTCTCTTCCCTCTTACAGGTTAGTGTTCCATAGCTACCTGAAGAATTTCACCTACCACCTAAGTACTGAGAACTTGACTATAGCTTATCTGCAGGCCCAACTTCTCTCCAGTGCTTTATAGCAAACTGCCTACTGGATTTCATATGCCCTCTGTCCAGACCGGAACTCGTTATTTCACCCTCCCATTCCCTCTGACAAGAATAATCCCTTCACTTCCACCCATCAGACAAGTCCATGAGTCATGCTTCCCCTTTGTGCTCTCCATCCAAGGAGTGTCCAGATCCATTAACACAACTTGCAACCTCTCTGATCCAGGCATCTCTTCAGTCCTCATCCACTGACCATCCTATCTGCAGCCTTTCCCCCCTCCTCTCCTCTGTTGTCCACAACGAAGTGATCTTTCTAAAACACAAATGTGAACCCATGCATTCAAAACCCTTCGATGCAGCCTGTAACCTCTTATAACCTCCTGCATGTCTGGCCCCTGGAAATTTCTCTAGTTTCATCTCCTGCCACTCCATCTTTATTTCTAAATCCCCAGGCTTTTACCACATTGCCTGGGTTCAGTGTGTATTTACTGAATGAACCAATAAACCCAGAGCTGAGCACTTACATAGGAAACCTAACAAGTAAAAGCAGAGGCAGGAATCTGTGTGATGTGTCCAAGAGAGGAGACCAGTAGCTCAGAGCTGGGGAGCAGGAGATATAGCTGGACACACACACACACAAGCCACTCTTGCCCTTTGGCCACACTAAACCATTTGTGGTTTCTCTATTACCCTGTGGTTTCACAGCTTCACACCCTTGCCGTTCTCTTGGACCCTCTCCCCATCACCCACCTGTCACACCTGGCAGGCCACCTTCTCTGTGAAGTGGCCTCTAACCTAACCTCCCTCCAGATAGTCTTTCAAGACTGCAAGTGCAGCGGTTTAACTACCACCCTTACACTTATTCTAGTTTTGGTAGGTCCCTTCATTCCTCAGGCTCACTCTTCTCACTGACTCCTGGGCTAGTCTGTTTTCTCACTCCTGGGTTACTAAGTTGTCCTAACTGTGCCTGGAATCCACCCTACCCTCTGCCACCAAACTAATCTTCATAAATATCAACTTAGCCCTTTGCTCCAATAACATTTGGTTTAAACGCTCAGGCCTGACTTTCCGGGTCCTTCACGCTGCCTTCTCACCTGTCCTCCCAGATCCAGAATCATGTGCCCAGCTGTGTCTCTACCTCCCCTGAGTCTAAATCCCTTTAGTTGTGAGGTTTGGTTTTTCCACAGACATGCCCTTCCTTCTCTCCACTCTGGGTTTATTGTTTTGTTCAGTAAGTGTACATCGAGCCTGGCTGTGAGCTGAGCATTGTGCTAGGCTCTTGGAACACAGAAAATAGAAAATAAAGCATCCTCTGCCCTCCGGGGACTCTCAGTCTATGGAAGTAGATAGTCACAAAAGCCAACAGCATAAAAATTCAGTGAAGGAGAGACAGAATTGTTTGGGTAGCTGTCACATTCTACCCATTCATTAAGATCTATCCGAGTCGATTTTTTGTCCAAATTAATATTTCTCTTTTATACACCTTTATTTTGACATTTAATCACATACAGACTCATATTGTTGTATAAGTGTCTCCTGCACATGTGTCCTACTTCCACAGGTGGATTTTAAGTGTCTTGAAACAAGGCCTATGTTGTCTATGTTTTATACCAGCTTTATCAGTTTGAACTTGCTGTGTAACAAAGTACCCCAAACATAGTGGCTTAACAAACATTATTTCTCACAATTTTGTCAGTTGGCTGGGCAGTTCTTCTGGTTTGGACTGGCTTGATAGGGGCTAAATGACCCAGGATAGCAGTAGGCAAACTGCAGCCCATAGGCTTGCCACCTGTTTTTTAAAAGAAGGTTTTATAGGAACACAGCCCTGCTCATGTCGTCTGTAGCTGCTTCCACACTACAACAGAAGAGTTGAGTAGTTGTGACGGAGATCATATGACCCACAGCTTTAAATATTTACTCTCTGGTCCTTTGAGAAAATGTTTGCTGAGCCCTGCTCTAAGACAGCCTCACTTATTTATATGTCCAACAGTTGGCGGGCTGGTTGGTCCAGGGAGGCCTCACCTGGGATGACTCAGCTCTATTCTCTGTGGTCTCTTGTTTTCCAGGAGGCTATCCTGGAATCCTTTATATGGTGGTGTCAGGATTCCAAAAAGTGGCAAGAGAGGGCAAGCCCCAATATGCAAACGTTTCTCAAGTCTCTGGTAGCATCACATTTTTCTGTTGTCCCTTTGGTAAAAGTAAGTCCCAAGACCACACCCAGAGTCTACTGGAGGGACTACCCAGGAGGCTGTATTCAAGAAGGGGATGACTGCAGCCAGTTTGGAAAGCAATCCACCCAACAGCCCATCCTCTCCCAGCCACCATTCCCCTCGCCTCCAGCCCCAGTGCTCAGCACTGAGCATATGGTGGGTCCTCAATACGTGCTTGCAGAATTGAATTAAAAGCACAAATTGACTTTTTGGTGGAAGAGAGTAGGACAAATAGTTATTGTGACCCTCTCATAGGCCCTGGGATTTAGTGATGAACAAAACATACAGTTCCTGTGCTCGGGGAGCAGGTAGCCATATTCAGTTCTGTGTGTCCTTCCTGTCTAGCTGTGAAGTGGACTTCACTCTTAAGATTCCTGCTAAGGATCTTTGGTGTTTAACTATGACTCTTCCATCCATTTGTTATCTCCTTTCTGCCCCCTCTACCTACCCATTATCAGGACTTCTCCAGCCTACACACGGCTTGCTTTAGGATGCCCTGCTTCTAGCCTCTTCCTCCCCCTTCCCTCTGAGCATCAGATCCTCCCAAGACCTCATTTTCATGAGTCTACTCCTTGCTCAAAAGCCTTATCTATCCACCAACTAGAGCTCAGACTCTTTAATGTCCTTAGCAAGCACCTCAACACAGTCCCAAACTCCTCCTTGTCTAGATTCCTTGCCCTTCTGTGAATACACACTGTGTATCCGTATGTCCGTTGCCAAATGTGCCTTTTGAGATGCTACCCATCTGCCAAGGCCAGGCCTAGGTGTCGTCTCCTCCATGCTGTCTTCCGGATTGCTCCTATTGAAAACTATCTCCTCTTCTGCACTCACAGGGTGCCAAGTTTGGAATGTAACTCAAATGATGTACGTCACATAATGTTCGGCATTTGATCCTGCCTCATCCGTCTCGTGCATTGCACCCTCCTTGAGATTAGGGATCAGGTCTTCTGGATTTTCATTTCTTTCTGAATGCCTTGCACAAGGGAGACTTTTAGTGAAAGCTTGTTTTATGAATAAATGAGTAACTGACATTTTACCATTTCCAAACACCTTATCTGCCATATTTCTAAGAGGCCATTGATTTAAATATAATATTTTGTGTACCACCAAGAAAGAAAAAGCGTACCAGAGAAATGCAAATCAAAACCACAATGAGATATCACCTTACACCTGTCAGAATGGCTATCATCAAAAAGACAAATAACAAGTGTTGGCAAAGATATGGAGAAAAGGGAACCCTGTGCACTGCTGGTGGGAATGTAAATTGATGCAGTCACTGTGGAAAACACTATGGAGATTCCTCAGAGAATTAAAAATAAAACTACCATACAATCCAGCAATTCTACTTCTGGCCATTTACCTGAAGAAAACAAAACACTAATTCAAATAAATATATGCATCCCTACCTTCACTGCAGCATTAGTCACAATAGTCAAGGTGTGGAAGCAACCTGAATGTTCATCAATAGATGAATGGATAAAGATACACACACACACACACACACACACACACACACACACACACACGCACACTGGATATTACTCGACCATAAAAAAGAATGAAATAGTGCCATTTGTGACAACATGGATGAACCTAGGGAGTATTATGCTAAAGGAAATAAGTCAGAGAAAGACAAATACTCTATGATCTCTCTTATATGTGGAGTGTAAAACACCAAAGAAGCAAAACAAAACAGAGACGGACTTACAGATGCAGAGAGCAAATAGGTGGTTTGACGGGGGGGCAGTGGTGTAGGCAAAAGAGGTGAAGGGGATTAAGAGATACAAACTTCCAATTATAAAATAAATAAGTCAAGAGGATGTAATATATAGCATAAGGAATATAGTCAGTAATACTGTAATAATGCTGTATAGTGACAGACGTGTGGTGATCATTTAATAATGTCTTTGATTGTTGGATCACTATGTTGTACACCTGAAACTAACATCATATTGTGTGTCAACTATACTTCAACTTTTAAAAAAGGAAGAAAGACCAAAGTATAATAAGCTATCGATTTTAAAGTATATCCTAATTTTTGAAATATCAATATTATTATGTGGGAAGATGTACATCCTAGAATCAGTAAAATACATAATAGTAAATCCAGTTCAGATAGATACAAGTATCCAATTAGATACTTATAAAACACCTAAGTGTGTTGGGCGTTAGAATCTCACATAGCCATGTAAGAAAGGTAGGGTGGGTAGTATTATTCCCATTCTACAGAGGAAAAAGTTAAAGTTCAAAGAGACTGCAATACATATTCAGAGTAAAACAAATACTGTAAACAAGGGAGCCAAGTCTGATGGCCGAGATACAGCTACCTTCCTAAAATCACCTGCGGATATCAAAACCCTTAAGCCAGCTCTAGGTCTCATTATCAACATGTGCCATTTTCTTTCTTTTCAAATTATATGCACGTCAGTTGGCCTTTCCGTTTGTTGCCTTTCCGTTTGTTTTTCCCAGCTGTATTGTCTTGTCATGTTACCCCAGGAACATCCTGTTACTTGACGTAACGTAATGCAATGGTATGTGATATTTCGTGCTGCTTAGCAAAAATTAGAATGATTGTTGGATGCTTAGATTTTCTTCGGTAGTAATTAGCAGGCAGAATCTCTCTCACACCCACCCATAGGAGTTTCTCAACCATCCATTAGCCTCAAAATAGTAGAAGGCTTTCCAAACCCAACACTTCACTTAATTAATTACTTCATCTGACAACCTCCTTTTGGATTTTAGAAGCACTCTCCTGAATTTACATCTAAGAGACAGCATTTTTTATTAGTAAGTTTAAATATTTGCGGCACTTTAGAAGGAGTTGGTATGTGCGGATTTTGACTTACGTAGACATCAAACTGATTTTCCGAATAGGGACGTTAAAAACTCTTTCCTACGTATGTCTGGTTGTATTTTCATTTTACTCAGATTGCTAGGCGAAATAAGGAAAATGCAAGAGGAAGCGTCTCCCCAGATCAGCAGGAACTGGAGAGTGTTCAGGTCTTGGCAGAGTCAATTCAGCCTTTCATCCGTCCAAGGGAGATGTGTTGAAATCCCCGCACTGTTCTCAGGATTACTCAGACTTTGAGTAGCTTGTCGATTTCTTGTCACTGCATTTTTTAAAAAAAAGCAGTTGGAGAGAGGGAAAAAAGTCCAGAAGACTAGCCAAATGATAAAAAATAAGATCTGTGCAAGAAAATTAAAAGAGGTTGTTCAGCTTGGAGAAGAAATAGTGAAGTTAATTTCTACCTTCAGATACATAAGGTGTTTTGTTGTTGTTGTTTTGGTGAAGAAAATAGCAGTTTAGCTATACCTTATGACCACTAAGCACAAAATAAGAGGAAATGGACTTCAATTTGTGTTGGACACGTTACATGGTGACAAAGTTCTAAAAGTGGTTCCCAAGGAATACCACAGTGAAGGAGGTGTCTATTCTAAGACGTTTAGG
This sequence comes from Grampus griseus, assembly GCF_964374135.1. Lineage (NCBI taxonomy): Eukaryota > Metazoa > Chordata > Mammalia > Artiodactyla > Delphinidae > Grampus > Grampus griseus. Next base: position 22,741,341 of record NC_139007.1, on the reverse strand, counting down.
ATTCACTTGCCTAAGTGGATAGGAGACCAAATTAGAAAATCTCTTATGGCCCCTTCAGCACTGTGATTGAGTTAATCTCCTATTTTCATAACTGTGCCAAACAACTTCTGGGTGATGATTATCAGATATGTCCTATAGCTTCTATCACTGGCACATGGGTAAAGTTGAAGATAGGATGCAGCACACCCTCATGAAAAGTTAAGATTACACAGTCCCCAAGTCCTTATAGAATATATATGAGGACTAGACTTTCTGTCCTGTAGGTCATGTGTGTGACTCATGTTCCATGTCACACACATGTTCCACGTCACATCTTAAAAGACGTTTGGGCACTTGGCCTTTTCAAGAATGTTGCTCCTGAAAATACCCCCTTTCTTTTATGTATGATTAGTTTCTCCCTTTGTGCTCAGTCTTTCCCATGGACATATAAAATCTTTAATATTGCCCAATGGGAGGGAAAAAAATTTCTTATGCCACACCCTCTTCTAGCTTCTATCTGACTTTACTGCTCTCTTTCACACAAAATGTCTTGAACTTTTTGTCTAGAGGTGTTATTTCTACTCCCTCATCTGACTCTACTATTCCACCAAAACTGTTCCTATCAAGGACCTCCTAGTTGCCTCATCTTCTTCACCCTCTCAACAGCATCCAACACAGTCAACCATTCCCTTCTTTCTAAAATCCACTGTTCTCTGGACCTGCATGACAGCACGTTTTTCTGGATTTTGTTCTTCCCAGTCACTACTGCTGTCTTCTCCTCTGCTCCGTATCTGAATTGGTGTGTCCTGGGGCACAGTCCTAACTTTCACTGATATCTCATCTGATCCCCAAACTTCATGGTACTAAATCCCCAATTTATATCTCCAGCCCTGATCTCTCCCCTGAATATCAGGCTCATATATCCAGTGATGTACTTGACATATCCACTTGGATGTTTCATAATCATTTCAAACTTACATATCCAAAACAGAACTTAGGCTTCCAGTTTTTTCACGTATTGAGATCTTATGAATTCTCAAACAAAGATTGTCAAAGAAGGAAACAAACCACCATGAGTGAAAATCAGCACAAACAACAAATAATACTTTGATTACCCCTTCCCCACCAAGGACTTTGGATGTTTAAATTATCAGATTAAAAAAACAAAAGGACTGCCTCTATATATTTTAATTATTTATTTATTTACTTATTTGGCTGCATCAGGTCTTAGTTGCGGCACGCGGGATCTTCATTGCGGCATGTGGGATCTTTCGTTGCAGCACACAGGCTTCTCTCTAGTTGTGGCACGCGCCACTCCAGAGCACATGGGCTCAGTAGTTGCATCACGCAGGCTTAGTTGCCCTGCAGCATGTGTGATCCTAGTTCCCTGACTGGGGATTGAACCTGCGTCCCTTGCATTGGAAGGCGGATTCTTAACCACTGGACCACCAGGGAAGTCCCTATTCAAAAATGTTTAAGTTAAAGATACAAAAATTAGCAAGCAGCAATGGGCTATCGAAATCACCAAGCAGTTCTTAAAAAGAAACAAAGAGAACTTTTAAAAATGAAAAAAGTAATTCACTGACAAAAACATAAGTGTACATGCTCATTTGTAATCGATGAATTCATGAACTGGAAAATAGAACTAAAGTAGTTTCATACAATAGAGCACAAATAGATGAGGAGATGGAAATATAAGCAAGAGAGGCTAAGAGTATGGAGGGCAGAATAAGAAGGACTAACGGGCTTCCCTGGTGGCACAATGGTTGAGAGTCCACCTGCCAATGCAGGGGACATGGGTTCGTGCCCTGGTCCGGGAGGATCCCACATGCCGCGGAGCGGCTGGGTCTGTGAGCCATGGCCACTGAGCCTGCGCGTCCGGAGCCTGTGGTCCGCAACGGGAGAGGCCACAAGGGTGAGAGGCCCGCATACCGCAAAAAAAAAAAAAGAAGGACTAACATAAGACAATTAAGATTCACAAAAGGAAAGAATATGCAGGATGGAGATGAGACAGTGGAGAATTTATGGCTTAGAATTTTCCAAATAAGGTGAGAAATATGGATCCACAGATATAGGAAGCAATGTATACTAGGCATACAAGTAAAAAGGCATACATAACTTTTACAATGTAGTAAGACTGAGGATCAGTGAAGACAAAGTTTTACTCATAAAAGGAGAAAACACAGATCACACCTACCAAAGAACAATACTTATACTGACCGCAGACTTCTCAACAGCAATAATTGAAGCTCAGAGACAGTGAAATAATGTTTTCAAGGTTCTGAGAAAATAACTTTCAACCTAAAATTGTGTACTCAGCAAAAGTAACTTTCAGAAACGAGAGTTGAAATACTGTTTCCATAAGAGGAAAACCTACAAGAGTTTACCAGTCGCAGACGTATATTGAAGGAATTTCAAAGATATACCTCAGAAAGAAGGACAGGGATAGCAAAAGAAAAGTCTGAGATACAGGAAGAAATGATAAGCAGAGAAATTGGTTAACATGTAGGTAAGCCTCAGCAAATATTGTTGGTTTGAAATAATAATGTCTAATATAGGGGAAAAGATAAACTAAAATACTGGGTAAAACTCCACATATACAAGAAAGAGCTATCAGAGTTAGCATTATATGGTCCTTTTATTGTTCTGAAGGAGATTACGATATTAATTTTAGATTTCAAGGGTAACTGTTAAAAGAATAGAAATGGTATATAGCTTCCAAGGCAGTTTTTTTAAAAGTCAAGCAAGGATAAAGACAAAAATGAAGCATAGAAAAAGTAGGACAAATAGAAAGCAAAAGTATATCAGCTATCACAGTGTATGTAAACTTTCTGGCTAAAAGACAGATATAGTAAAATTAAGATTCTTTAAAATAATAATAATTCAGCTCTACAGTGTTAGAAAATACACACCTAACATGGAAGGACAAAATAAATGGATGAAAAAATATATTCCAGCAAATGCTACTCAAAAGGAAGCTAGGGTAGCTTTATTGATACCAGTCAAAATAGACTTAAAAAAAAAAAGACTTTAAGACAACGTTATTTGCACAGGGAACTATATTCAGTATCTTGTAATGGCATATAATGAAAAAGAATATATATATGTAACTGAATCACTTTGCTCTATACCAGAAACTAACACAACATGGTAAATCAACTACACTTCAATTTTCAAAAAGTAAAAGAAAGTAAGAAAAGGCAACATTATTAAGGATAGAGAGTTTTAATTCATTGGAAAAGATATAACATTTCTAAAATAGCCTCAAAATTTAAAAAACAAAAATTGATAAAACTGTAGAGAAATTTCTCATGTTTCTCTAAGTTATTGTTCGGTGAAGCAGACAACAAATAATGAGTAAAGGTGTAAAATTTAGGCAGCACAATTAAATAGCTTGACTCATGGACATAAGGACTTTGTACCAAACAATTAGAATACATGTATTCTTCACAAGGAAGAGCTATAAAAATTGACCTCATACTAAGCCACAAAACAAGTCTCACCAAATTTCCAAGGATCACTATAATAATGACCATATTCTCTGATCATAATACAATTAAATTAGAAGTCAGTAACTAAAAGACACCCACACACACACAAAATCCCCCCCTATATTTGGAAATTTTAAAACATTTCTAAATAACTCATTGCTCAAAGATATCATAATGGAAATTTTTGAATACTTAGAATTGAATGATAATGAAAATATTACATATCAAAACTTGTGGGATGCAGTGAGACTTGTACTTAGAGGAAAATTTATAGCCTCAAGTGCTTTTAGCAGAAAAGAAAAAGTAAAATTTAATAAGGTAACTTTGAGAAGGTAGAAAAAAGATAGAGAAAACAAGGGAGGATGAATAAAGATGGGAACAAAAGTTAATTAAATTGAAAATAAAAATACCACATAAGGGATCAACAGAGCCGAAGTTGCTTCTTTGAATGAGATTCATAGTACAGAGTTTTATAAAAACGCAGATAGTAAGTATTTTTGACTCTGTTGGCAATACAGTCTCTATCACTCAACTCTGCCATTGTAGTGAAAGCAGTTACAGATATGGAAATGAGTACTGTGGTTCTGTTTCAATGAAATCTTATTTACAAAAACTGGTGACACAGTTTTGGCCTGCAGATCATAATTTACCAACCACTGGACTAATGTAATGGTATGACAAAGTTTACATTAAAAATAATGACAGGGGCTTCCCTGGTGGCGCAGTAGTTGGGAGTCCGCCTGCCGATGCAGGGGCCACGGGTTCGTGCCCCGGTCCGGGAAGATCCCACATGCCGTGGAGCGGCTGGGCCCGTGAGCCATGGCCACTGAGCCTGCGCATCTGGAGCCTGTGCTCCGCAACGGGAGAGGCCACAACAGTGAGAGGCCCGCGTACCGCAAAAAAAAAAATTAAAAAAATAATAATAATAATGACAAAGTTTGGCAAAGTGGCTGGATATAAGATCAATATACGAAAATTAGTTGCATTTTTATACACTAGTAACACAGAAAAGTAACTTTAAAAAAAGTTATAGTTTACAGTAACAACAAAATTTTTAAGTACCTAAGAATAAATCTAACCAAATTTGTGCAATACTTAAATAAATTTAAACTTTATTGTTTAATCTGCCTTATTCTGAGACCAGTGGTTTTCAAATTTTTGGCCTCAGGACCCCTTTACACTTCTTTTTTTTTTTAATTTTTATTGGAGTATAGTTGATTTACAATGTTGTGTTACTTTCTACTGTACGGCAAAGTAAATCAGTTATACATATACCAACTTTTTATTAAGATTATTTTCCCATATAGGTCATTACAGAGTATTGAGTAGAGTTTCCTGTGCTATACAGTCCCCTTTATTTATACTCTTAAAAATTGCTAAGAACCCCAAAGAGCTTTTGTTTATTTGGGTTTTATCCATATATACTTACCTTATTAAAAATTAAGACTGAACATTTAAAGTATTTATTAGTTAAGTTAAAAATAATAAGCCCACTTACATGTTAACATAAATAACATATCTATGAAAAAAATGAAATCTTTCAAGACGAAAACAATAGTGAGAAGAATGGCATTGCTTTATATTTTTCCAAATCTCTTAAATGTCTGGCATAATAGAAGACACTGCTATAAGACAGTTGGATTCTAATATATGTTTCAGTATTCAGTGTGTTGTTATATGGTGTTTTGGTTAAATTAGATGAAATTACACTTCACACAGACGCATAGTTGGGAAAGGATGGAGCCTTTTCGTAGTCTTTTCAAACAGTTGTGGATACTCTTCTTTGATACTGCATCAAAAGTTGACAAATGGTAACTTCCTAAAGGTTAGTTGCCATGCAGAATCTAAAACCATATCAATGAACTTTTCATACTCCGTTACATTAAAATGCATTGGTCTGCTTTGCATATTGAATGGATCTGTTACCAAAGCATGATTTTTTTAAGTCCATGACTGGTTAGTTGGAAAATATTGATTTACTGAGTTATACAGATCTTCAGAACGGTGACAGATTTCATTTTACAATGTCCAGAAAGTTCACATGTTAAAATGACCACCAATCGCATCAGAAAAATTTTTAAGTTTGGGGAAGCTGTCAAGCTCATAGTAGTAGATACACATTTTCAAAAAATCTGCTTTGTAGAAGCTTGAATTTTATCATTGGCAACAAATTCTGCCAGTTGTTTTCCTTGAAGTAACAGCTTACCTTTTTCGTTTTCAAGAAAATATCAGCCAGATACCTACATCTGAATAACCATTGTTCATCAGGCATTCTTTCAAGTAAAAATGTTGTTCCACGAAAGTTGTCATTCAACTTGCAACTCAGACAACACCACAGGTATTTTTCCTTGAGACAACAATCGTACCTCAGTGTGCAACAAAACTTCTTTATGTATATTTGTCACACAGAATGCTACAATGACGTGTACTCAAATGTTGAGATTTAATATAAATTTAATACAAATAATAATTCTTACTGCTTGATCAAGTACATTCTTAAGTGAAACTAGCGTTTTGTTTTACTGTGCATGTCTGGTGGTGAAGAACTAATACAGTCAGGGCCACTGCCTGTGTCATGCTGAGGCACCAGCAGTTTTACCCACTGTTACATTTGCATCATCAATGCAAATGTCAATGTGTGAAAAAACCAAGTAGCATCTTAGTATTATGAAAACAGTAGTGACTTCATTGACTTTCTGAAACGGTCTCAGGATCCCCAGGGATTCCCGCAGACCACCGTGGAATCAGTTGCCATAGACCTTCATGTGGCTCTCTCCTTCATATCACTCAGACCTCTGTTTAAATGTCATGACCTCAGAGAGCCCTGTTCTACGTGGCCCCCAGTGGCTCCCTAACATATCACCCAATTTTGCTTTTATCATAGCACTTATCACTATTTGATAATGTACTGTTTATTTATTTATGTGTTTAGTATCTGCCTCCCCTGACTGGAATATAAGACCTGAGAATGTAGGGACCTTGTCTGTCATGTTCAATGTAATAACGGTGTCTCCAAGACCTAAAATAGTATTTGGCACGGACGGAGTCGATAGATGTTTGAGGAGTGATTGAATCCCATTGAGACGGGGCACGGGGAGTTGGGATTCTCATCATTTCTCACTCAGATGGCCTCACAGCTGTAAATAGCTCTTTTGCGCTCACTCTGGATCCTGTGGATAATAACAGAAGGAACTTCTGAGTTTTGCAGTTTTTCATGTATTAACTCAGTCCTCACAAGAACCCTGAAAGCTAGGTATTATTTACCACCTTTTACAGAAAAAGCATTTGAAGGTCAACAAGAACTGTTTTAAATATAAACATCTGATAAGCATTAGAGCCAAAACTTGAACTCGTATCCTTCAGCTTCCTCCCAGGTGAAACAGTAGCTCAGTGGATGCCCATTAAGATATACTCATAAGAATCGCTCAGAGGACCAAGGTTTCAAGAAGTGGCTGCTAATGATGAGGCCGTAGTCATTCAGAAAGTGTGTTTGTTAGAGGGAATTTTTTAAATAATTAAAATTGAAACTCTGAAGTTATAACAAATGAGCAGCAAATTTTCAAAATTAACTTCTTTGCACATTTTAGAAATGTTTACCTCAACCTTTAATTCCCAAGAAACCATTGTTTCTTCAGTCTTGGACCCCCAGGTTCATGATCTTTCATAGGAACTGTAGCAACGGCAGATGAGCATGGAGTTCTTGTGTTACGTTCGTACCAAAGATCTTTCCTTTGTCCTGCTTCCTGGCTGGAGCAAATGTACAGTAACACGTGATAACATGCATGTCAGCATGAAGACTTAAGCCTGAACCTAATCTCAGCTATTATATCTTTACTTCCTAGATTATGCCACAGAGAAGCTACGACTGAATATTTAGGGGCCACACAGAAGTCAGCAATGAACATGGAATATGAGTCCAGCCTCCTGTTGTTAGAGAGATGCTCTGTTTGCTTCAGGTTTTATGTGTAATCTTTAATACCAAGGAGAGACTTACCAAGAATCTTTCAAGGGAGCTCCTAGACTAGCCCATTAGATACCAAGAGATACGGAACCTTTGACAATCAATTCCCTAAGATTGTGTTTGCTAGCCCAGAGAGGTATAACTTTTTAAAAATAAAGTGGAGTGCCAGCATTCTATCCAAGTTCTGTTTCAAAGGCTGCTTGTGAGAACTCAGGGCCGCTCACCTGCAGGGGTTAGTGGTGTGAATATAGTAGGCACTGGTGGCAGGGCCTTTCTTTTCCACCCATGTGAAAGTCCACAATTATCTATTAACTTAAGTTCACCCTCAATTAGAATATAAATACTCCTAGGAACATCAGGAGAGGTTATAAGTCAGTTACAACTTTCTGAAAACGAATGTGAGCTCTAAACACACAAAGGCGCTCAGCTTTACCAAGGAAACTGGAGGGTGAGAAGAATAGAAGGGAAGGGAGAAATGATTTGTGAAAATGAGGTGCAAAGTAAGAGATTCTGTCCAGCAGAAGAGCACTGATATCCAGAAGACAGAAGGAGGGAAGGGGGACTTCTCTGGAAGAGGCTTTGCTTGCTTCAGGCATTCCTAGGGTAGACCATAGATGTGCCACTATAGTTCTAGCTGACGCTGGATTCTCACCAGCACTGGGAGAGGAACCTGTCTGTCTATACTGCAGGCCCTTCCCACTACCCCAGCCCCAGTAACTTCCTCAAAGCACCCAAAGAATAAAGATTTGTAAAAACAACAAGACCAGTTTGTTAGGGCCTGGGCTTGGCCTCATGCTAATGACTTGCTTGGTCTTGAGGTCACCCTTCCCTGCATTCTTGTAATTATCGTGCAAAAACCAATCACCTTGTCACCCCCAAAGCACAGTAGGTGAAATATTTGCAAAGTGTACAAAGGGATGTTCTGATGTGTTGTTTTCTTGAGTTTTTTAATCCAAATCCCTAGAGGGATGACTCACTCTTCTTGTGTACATCCCCAGCAGCAGCACAATAGCTGTAGTTTGTGATATAAGATTAACGTAGGTCAGGAAGCCTCTTTCAGACATGTGTCTCCCACTGCCAGCGCATGCCTGCCATGGAGTCACTACTCTAGTGTGTTTAACATAAATTTCTCCTTTCCATACTGTCTACTTATCTTAGGACTGTTTTAGTTTTTGTTCTTTTTTTTTTGCGCAGGCCTCTCACCGTCGTGGCCTCTCCCTCTGCGGAGCACAGGCTCCAGACGCACAGGCTCAGCAGCCGTGGCCCATGGGCCCAGCCGCTCCGCGGCATGTGGGATCTTCCCGGACCGGGGCACGAACCCGCGTCCCCTGCATTGGCAGGCAGATTCCCAACCACTGCTCCACCAGGGAAGTCCTTGGGACTGTTTTTGATCCATGATACGGTTCTTATTAACCTTTTTCTCTTTTTTTGGTCTTCAGTATCTGTTGAGTTCCTGGCAGGGTTTAAGGAGTCTCTAGCTTCTGAAGTAGAAGCAGCAAGCCATAAAAATGTAGGGCGGCTGGAGGGACCTAGAGATTATCATACTAAATGAAGTAAGTCAGACAGAGAAAGACAAATATTACATGATATCGCTTATATGTGGGATCTAAAAAATAATACAGATGAATCTATTTACAAAACAGAAACAGACTCACAGACATGGAAAACAAATTTATGCTTACCAAAAGGGAAAGAGAGGGGGGAGGGGGATAAATTAGGAGTATGGGATTAACAGATACACAGCACTATATATAAAATAGGTAAGCAACAGGAATCTACTGTATAGCACAGGGAACAATGGTCAATATCTTGTAATAACCTATACTGGAAAATAATGTTTTATATAAAAAACATTTCCTGGATTCATGAATGACTGAATCGTCCCATCTTTCCAAAGTTCCACATAACGTGGCTCTTCTTGGAGTCTGTTTCAAGGCACCCAGAAGTCAACACAGTGATTGATGTAGTTTGAGCCGCTAAGTGTAGAGCATATATATATAACTGGATCACTTTGCTGTGATTCACCTGAAACTAACGTACTATTGTATCAATAAATCAACTGTACTCCAATTGATTAAATGTAAAAAATAATTCTAAAAATTAAAAAAAAATGTAAATGTAAGGCTGCCCCCAGGCTGGCAGAATATAGGTGATGGCACAGACCATCTTTGCTTGGAGATGCTAATGGTCAGGGTCATATCTTCATGTTAATATTAAAAGGCTCAGTTACCTGATACCCACATTCTCTTGACTGCCATTAAAAATCATGCCTAAAAAAAAATTTTTTAAAAAGTCATGCCTAAGCTCACTTGTAGCCCTAATTGGGAAGATTCTAGTATTTCTGATCAGTCCATTTCTGAATGTCCATAAAGTAGATCGTTTTTCACAAGGGCATCTCTCCAGGTCAGTGGAGAAAATATTTGAAAGAGCCTATTGAATCTACTCTCCAGCAGCCTCCTCTACAGTACCTTCTCTGTTGATATCATTCATGGGGCCACCCAGTAAAGTCTGGTGTTTCTCTACTTTGCTCCTTAGAAATTTGAAAATAGCTACTATGTCTTCTTATTGGAAGGAGATACACCAGATTCATCTTTGTATACCTAGCATCAGGCTTAAGAAAGAAAACATAGTTAGGGATCTACAAATATTAGTTGACTCTTCCTTGCAAATTTTAGTTGATCTTCCTCTCGCCATTCTCTTAAATAACTTCTACTTTGTCATTTAGAATTCAATTCTGGCATTGTCATTGCTGGGAAGGGTCCCATCTGTGCTTGATGGCATGCTGAAGTACCCCCTGCAACAGCCTTTTGGCATGGTATCTATCTGCCTGGTCATCCACTATATTATATGTTCAAAGGCTTTCCTTTGTCCTGCAAAGTCAGCAATGAACATGGAATATGAGTCCAGCACCTAGCTGAGTGGCTGGCATTGGTTAGACTCACTAACCATTTCCTGGATGAATGAATGACTGAATCTTCCCGTCTTTCCAAAGTTCAAAGTAACTTGGCTCTTCTTTGAGTCCATTTCAAGGCACCCAGAAATCAACACAGTGATTTACGTAGTTTGAGCAGCTAAGAGTAGAGGAGACTGGCTCTCACCAGCAGTTAACAATAATTCTAGAACAAAGCTTTATCTCTTTGGGACCTAGATAGGACACTTGAGAAAGCACAAGATGATGAGATTTTATTTTGGGTCTTTATTTCCTATTTTGAGGATTACACAGAGATACGAAGAATATTTGTGATCACAGTGGGGCAGGGGAGCAGATATAAACAAGGTGTTGATGAGTTTTAAGTGCAAAAAGCCTGGAACAGGATGGAATGAATGGAGATCAAGAAAGTCGAAAGAAGCTGCAGACTTTAAATGCCAGTTTTTAATGCCTCATGATTAGAAAGCAAAATAACAAGAGATAGACAAAACTCTGCATACTTAAAAAGAAATAGTAGAAAGTATGCAAAAGAAATTTTCACAGTGGTTATCTCTTATATCACCATCCTTTTTCGTATTTTCAAATGTGATTATACTCCTATGAGCCTGAGAAGCTGTTGGTTTGGGGTAATATATTTGAAGTAACCGAAAGAGTTTGGTGGACCCACTGACCTGTTTTTGACTTCTGAGAAATACAGCTTCACTATCTCAAATTCTACAAAACTTATCCTGGGTTTATGGCAAAGATGACTGTATCTTAGTTGTGGAAGGTTGCCTGCCTGTTTCTTCAGTAGAGACATGTTGCACATAAAGGGTGTCTACAGATGTTGGATTTGTGATCTTTTCTCCCCTTTCTAATTTGAAATACATTTTGTACATCTGTTAAATCTCTTTTCTTTCCAGAAGGACTCACTCTTATTGATTCTAGCCTGTACCTCATGCTATGACAGGGTGCTCACCCACAGAGGTACTTAGTTCCCAAGCAGCCTGTAGAAGGTTGACACACCTTACCCACCTGCTGAGCAATGGAAACTTGTTCCAGAGAGTTCTATGATCCACTTTGTCCCCAAGTAATTTGGGATACAGGCTGTATTTCCTTGAGAGTGCAAGGAAAAAAATCCGAATTGGCCACCTAGACAGGGAGGAAATTTCACCTGTGCACTCTCATCCCTCTGTGTATTATTTCTTCGTCCAATTTCTGTAGAGTCAGATTAGATGACCCTATTAACAGGTGCCTTCCTGCACACAAACTTACTTAGTCATTCATTCAACCCATATGAGCTTACTCCCTGGGTGATGTCACCCGGTACTGTGGCTTTTAAATACCATCTCCACCCTAACGCCTCTCAATTTTATATCTCTAAAATCAACCCTGCCCTGAATCTCAACCTCTGTGTTCAGCTGCTTCTATAATATCTCCGTAGGGCTGTCTAATAGTGCTGTCCTCATACTTAGCACATCCAAAAGCAACCCTTGTTCTCCACTCACCCGCCACACCTGATCCTCCCCTGAGGTTTCCCATCTCAGTAAATGACACCCCCCATTCATCTGGTCACTTAAGCTGAAATCCTTGAAAGCATCCTTAACTCATTCTCTCACATCCCACATCAATCCACTAGCAAGTCCCATCACCTCTACCTTCCAAATATATGCCAGGTCCAGCCACTTGTCACTGCTTCTCTTGCTCCCTCTCTAGACTGATCCATCATCCTTGCTCACCTCGGTTGCTGCAAGAGCCCCCCAGCATGCTTCCAGTCTGACGGCACAACAACCCACTTCCCACAGAGAAGCCCAAGGCATCTTTTAAAACTAAAAATCAGGGCTTCCCTGGTGGCGCAGTGGTTGGGAGTCCGCCTGCCGATGCAGGGGACACGGGTTCGTGCCCCCGGCCGGGAAGATCCCACATGCCGCGGAGCAGCTGGGCCCGTGAGCCATGGCCGCTGAGCCTGCACGTCCGGAGCCTGTGCTCCGCAACGGGAGAGGCCACAACAGTGAGAGGCCCGTGTACCGCAAAAATAAATAAATAAATAAATAAATAAATAATAAAAATCAGATTCTCTCACCTGCCTGCTTTGGCTTCCCATAGCACTTCGAATAAAACCCAGACTCCTGCCCTGAATGCACACCTTTCACTGCCCTGACTACCTCGGCAGCCTTCCGGCCACATCTTCCAGGCTCTGGGTAGCTGTTTACTCTGTCAGGCAGGATCTTCTCCCAGATACCTGCATAGTTTACTCTCTCACTTCATTTAGAATCTGCTTCAGTGAGACCTTCCGTGACCGCACTGTCTAAAGCAGGACCTCTGTTCTCAGCCTTCGGTTCTCTTGCCTTATTTTTTTCTCTTTAGCACATTTGATCAGGAATCTATTTATCTGTCTGTATACTGCCGTCTCCCCCAATAGAACATAAGCTTCTTGGCAGCACGACTTTGCTGGGCTCCTGGCTGTCTCCTCAGGCACCTAGAACAACGCATGACATCATGTACTGTACGTGGGGGGTGGGGGGGATATACGGTCAGTATTGATTGAACGAGTGAAAACATGTACTGAGTAGCCAGCTCTGTTTCAGGCATTATGCCACGGGAAAGAAAAAAGCATGGTTTCTGCCCTTGAGGGACTTGCTCTGCGTGGCAGACAGACACATGAGCGATTCTGGGTTAGTGATACGACTGGGGAGCTGGGGAAGCTTGAGCAAGAGTCTCTCAACTGTGCCTGCAGGAGTCGGGAAGTAACCGGAGGAACTGACATTTGAGATTATTCTTGAAGGATGAGCAGGTGTTTGCCAGAGAAGAGTGGGAAGGGCACGTGTTGTGTGGACACTGCACATACAACAGTGTAAAGCTACGATAGGACAAAGATCTTGAATATGACCAACTGATGGGAGAGTTGTATGAGATGAGTTTAGATCATGAGCCTCCAGGGAGCAATAATTTATTTCAATCCCAGCCCCCAATTTATCATATTAATAGAACTTTATAAAAACTCATTTGATCATCTTCATAGATGCTGCAAAGATATTGATGTAATTCAACATCCATTTTTCATTTAAAAAACACTTTATAGGGACTTCTCTGGTGGTTCAGTGGATAAGAATCCGCCTGCCAATGCAGGGGACACGGGTTCGAGTCCTGGTCTGGGAAGATCCCACATGCCACGGAGCAACTAAGCCCGTGCGCCACAACTACTGAGCCCACGCTCCACAACTGCTGAAACCCGCACGCCTAGAGCCCGTGCTCTGCAACAAGAGAAGCCAGCGCAATGAGAAGCACATGCGCCACAATGAAGAGTAGCCCCCGCTCGCCGCCACTAGGGAAAGCCCGCTTGCAGCAACAAAGACCCAGCGCAGCCAAAAATAAATAAAATATAAAAAAAACACTTTATAAAATAAGAAATGATGGTATCTCCTTAACATGATAAAATATATGTATCACATCAAAAGTTGAGCATCGTGCTTGAGAAGGAAACACTAGAAGCCATGTCATGTCAGAAAGAATGAAGACAAGGGTGCTTAACATCAGACATTGTCCTGAATGTACTAGCCAATGCAGTACTAGAGAAAGAAATTAAAAACATAGAAAGTCAAAAGGAAGAGGTCAAATTGTATTTGTAATTTGCAGGTGATATGCCTGTATACTTGGATTGTATGCTTGTTTCTACGAATCAACTGGAAAATTGTTACAAACAATAACAGAACTCAGTAAAGGTGGCTGAGTACCAATTTATTATGTAAAAGTGACATTCTTCATATACAAGATCAACAGCTAGTTAGAAGATATAATGGTAGAAAAAAAAGAAAAATCCAAATGTAAATATACACATAAATACATTATGCACATAAACACAAGTATTGAGCTTCACAAAGAATCTGTAAGATATAAATCTTTATTCATATTAATAGGTGAAACTTTTTGAATTCCCCCAAGATGCAGAGGAATAAAAGAAAAGATGTAAATAAGTGGAAAGGCAATCCATGTTCTTGTATAGAAAATCTAAACATCACAGATTTAACACAATCCAAGTAAAAATAACAACAGAACTGTTTGTAACCAAACAAGCTGATGCTGAAGTTCATGTGGGGAAAAAAATGTGTTAAATTAGGAATAGTGTAGAATAAAAAAAAAAAAGAAAACAATGAGAGAAAATTGCTTTTTAGATATTAAAATATATTTATATATTTAAGTTAGGGCATTAATTAGATAGGTCCATGGTGGAATATGGAGTCCAGGAATAATCTCAAATACATATGAAAATTTAGTTTACATTAAAGAAGCCATCTCAGATCAGTGCAGTTAAACTGTACCATCCAATAAATGGTGCTGGGATGACAATAATAGCTGTCTGGAAAAAATGAAGTTTATTGATAGCTAATATTTTATACCAAGATGAATTCTAAATGAATCAAAGACTTACATTAAGAAAAACACCTAGAGGACTTCCCTGGTGGCGCAGTGGTTAAGAATCCATCTGCCAATGCGGGGGACATGGGTTTGATCCCTGGTCTGGGAAGATCCCACATGCCACGGAGCACCTAAGCCCGTGCACCACAACTACTGAGCCTGTGCTCTAGAGCCTGTGAGCCACAAGTACTGAGCCTGCGTGACTGAAGCCCACACACCTAGAGCCTGTGCTCCGCAACAAGAGTAGCCACCACAATGAGAAGCCCACACACCACAACAAAGAGTAGCCCCTGCAAGCCGCAACTAGAGAAAGCCCGTGCGCAGCAACGAAGACCCAACACAGCCAAAAATAAATAAATTTATTAAAAAAAAAAACCTAAAAATACTAAAAGAATTTAGGGGGAAATCGTTTATATTCACAAGTGGACAAAGCCTTTCATTGTATGATATAAAAGCTAAAAGCCATAAAAAGAAAACCATAAAGTTAATCCAATTACATTAAAATGAAAAATTTCTGAGGGGCAAACACCACTGTATACAAAGGCGAACGACAAGTGACAAACCAGGAAAAATATTTTGCAACTCATATAAGAGAAAGGGCAGATTTTTCTAATATGTAAAGAGCCTCTACAAGACACTAAGAAAAAAAGACCATCAATGCAATAGGAAAAAAATAGGTTATTAACAGAGAATTTATGGAACAAGGCATATAAGTAGCTGCTTATAAACATATTAAATATATCCAGCTTTGTTTATAAAAAATGAATGCAAAGTAAAACTATAATGAGATACTATTTTTACCTACCAAATAGGCAGATTTTTTTTTTTTTTTACAGTTTGATAACACAATCTATTAGCAAGACTATGGAGAAAGAGGTACTCTTGCACATTGCTGGCAGGAGTTTAAATTGGTACAATCTAAATGGAGAACAATTTGGCAATATCAAAACTACGAAAGCTGGGACTTCTCTGATGGTCCAGTTGTAAAGAATCCACCTTGCAATGCAGGGGACACGGGTTTGATCCCTGGTCAGGGAACTAAGATCCCACATGCCACGGGGCACCTAAGCCTGCCAGCCACAACTACTGAACTCAGCGCTTCAGCTAGAGCTCACGTGCCACAAACTACAGAGCCCATGCACCCTGGAGCCCACACACCACAACTCGAGAAGAGAAAAGCCCACACGCCACAACTAGAGAGAAGTCCGCACGCCTCAACGAAGAGCCCACGCACCGCAATGAAAGATCTCACATGCCTCAACAACAACAACAACAAAGAGATCCCGCGTGCTGCAACTAAGACCCCACGCAGCCAAAAATAAATAAAATAAATAAATAAATAATAAGTAAAGCTTAAAAAAAGAAAAACTACAAAAGCTTATATCCTTTTAATGCTTATATTCCCATCAGCCATAGGGAAAATATATGGATGTGCAAAATTACAGGGTTACACATTGCAGCCTTGTTTATAATAACACAAGACTGACAGCAAGCCAAATGACTATGAATAGAGAACTGGTTATATACATTATACTGTATTCTTATAGTTGGATTCTATGTAAGCAAAAAGCGAGGATGAGGAAGCTTTTCGTATGGGGTGAAGTCCAAGATATATTTTTAAGTGAAAGAGCAAGGTAACTAATAGTGGTATAATGCGTTAGGTTTTGTGTAAAAAAGGAGAAAGAGTGTATCTATAAGTGTATATATCTTTGCTTAAATAGGCATAAAATTCTTCTAGAAGGATCTACAGTTAACATGAGTTGCCTCTAAGAAATGGAACTGTGTGATTGGGAAACAGGGAAGGGGAGATTTTGAAAACTTGCACTGTATACCATTTGTACCTTTTGAAATTTGAACCAACCAAAACGAACCAAAAATAATTTAATAGCAAATGGGACGAGGCATGAAGGAGACTTCTGGGTGTGGTCATGTTCTTGATCTGGGTGGTGTTTACACGGGTCTGTTCACTTGAAAAAAATTCATTGGCGTGTCCTCTTATGGTTGATACACTTTTCCGCATGTGAATTATGCTTCCGTTTTTAAAAAATTACCGAAAAGGAAAAAAAAATCTTTAGGATTGTATTAGTTTCTGAAGGCTGCTGTAACAAAATAACACAAACTGGTTAGCTTAAAACAACAGAAATTTATTGTCTCGCAGGTCCGGTTGCTAGAAGTTCAAAATCAAGGTGTCTGCAGGGCCATGTTTCCTCTGAAACCTGTAGAGCAGGATCCCCCCTTGCCCCTTCCTAGTTTCTGTTGGTGGCCAGCAATCCTTGACATTCCTTGACTTGTGGAAGCACCACTGTAATCTCTGCCTCCATCTTCACGTGGTGTTCTCTTCTACCTTCCCATGGAGTTCCTTTTATAAAAACACCAGTCATATTAACTTATGGGCCCACCCTACCCCAGTGTGACCTCTCTTAACTATTTACATCTGCAATGACCCTATATTCAAGTAAGGTTACATTTTCAGGTATTGGAGGTTAGGGCATCAACTTTTTTTTTTTTTGAGGGGACACAATCAATCCGTAACAAGAGTTAATGAAGAATTTTTAAAGAGCATTGGAGTTTCTATAAAATATTATCATTCCACTTTAGTGACTGACTTGTGAAGTGTGCCATTGTTGAGCTCTTGCAGAAAGAAGTGCGCGAATGCTTTGTCTGCTAAGGGTGTCTCTCCTTGGCAATCATTCAGCTGCTGAAGGGAAAAAAGAAAAAAGGCCTAATCCACTCACTACCCACAGTTAGGTGAAAAGAAAATAAACAAGGAGATTTGGGGCTCCTTTGGCAGCCTCCTTCCTGGTTTTACAGTTCTATAAAGCGAGGGGCTATATCCTTATAGGTTAGGGCTTGGCACACGGTGACCATCCATCTTCATCATAGAGCAGGAACATCGGTCTGGAGATGGGCATTTTATTTATTTATTTATTTATTTTAACATCTTTATTGGAGTATAATTGCTTTACAGTGGTGTGTTAGTTTCTGCTGTATAACACAGTGAATCAGCTATACATATACATACGTCCCCATATCTCCTCCCTCTTGCGTCTCCCTCCCACCCTCCTATCCCACCCCTCTAGGTGGACACAAAGCGCCGAGCTGATGGAGATGGGCATTTTTAAAAAGACTCCTCCTTTTTCAGATTTACTCCAAGGATCCTACAGAGCCCTCGTGTTTCGCTGGGCATGGGTATGGGTTTTCAAGTTGCCAAATGAGTAACAGACCCGGGGTGTGGTGTGTGGCTTCCCTTTTGGCTGTAAGTCCAAATCGCCCTTCAGATATAATTAATCCCACAGTTCTCACCACCATTGAAGTTATTTTCCAGATTTAACGAAATGATTATTTTGTTGTTCCTGGCTTCTAGTGTGTGTGGCTTGTTGTAAGTGCTCAAGAAGTGTTTGTTGACCGAAAGAAGGAAAACAGAACAACATTTAGCCACTTAACTGTCAAAGGAGGCCTTTAATAGTTTCAAAATTCAACCGTTCTAGGACAGGCAAAATTAGTCTATGTTAGAAAAGCATTAGAGCTGTGGTTGCCTTTGGCAGACGTGGCGGAGGATTAACTGGGACGCGGAATCTTTCTGGGGTGATGATTACGTTCTGGAGCTTGATAAGGTTCAGATTACACAGTTATCTACATTTATCAAAACTCAGTGAGTGTGAAAGGATTTGTACATTTCGTTGTATGTAAATTATACCTCAGAAGAGAAAAACTGTAAACAAATCTTGAACTCCGGCAAATGATATGCCTGTTAAAGTATTTAGGGGAAGGTGTGCCGATGTTTGCAATTTCCTTCGATATGCACTCAGGTGGATTGATAGACGGATAGAGGAATGGGTATAGCTGGGTAGATATGTAATGCAATGAGCATAATAAAATGTTAACTGTCACATCTGGATGTGGGTATATAGGTGTTCAGTGTAAAATTCTTTATACTCTTAACACTCTTCCTCTACCCACCCCCAATCTTATACTTCTCACCCTTGTGGAAATTAACTGTAAAGAAAAGGGCTGAGGGCTTCCCTGGTGGTGCAGGGGTTGGGAGTCCGCCTGCCGATGCAGGGGATACGGGTTCGTGCCCCGGCCCGGGAAGATCCCACATGCCGCGGAGCGGCTGGGCCCGTGAGCCATGGCCACTGAGCCTGTGCGTCCGGAGCCTGTGCTTCGCAACGGGAGAGGCCACAACAGTGAGAGGCCTGCGTACCGTCAAAAAAAAAAAAAAAAAAAAAAAGAAAAGGGCTGAGTTTTGGAACAAAAAAAATTGTCTCCATATTCCTCCCCATGGCCCTCCTTCTCCTCAATTTTCTTTAATACAATACAGTAGAAACCTGGGAGTCAGAAACACGTGGGTTCTCCTGTGTCTGTTCCTGAATGGTTCTGTGGTCTGGAGTAAATCGCTTTGATTTACTCAAGACTTACTAGATTTCCACAATTGTAAAAGGAGCAAATTCAATCAAAGGATCTACAAGTCACTTCTAGCACTAGAATGAAACTTTCCTTTTTTTTTTTTTTTACCGTGTCTCCTTGTAGCATCTTTTGCGGTGGTCGGCTGTAATGAAATCTTGAATCCAGACCCTGGAATACTCTAGAAGGAGGAACTCCCTTTCCCAACAAGACACACAAAAGACTCTGCTAGGAGCTCATTTAAATGATGCTTAAGATTTTAGTCCCAGCGAATTTTCCATCTATTCCTCCGTATGAGCCACACTTGAAATTAGTCGAATATTTAAGGCATTCAGGAGAGGAAAGCCACAATGTCTTACGGTACATCTCTTCCAAAAATATCAGTGAAAGCAGAGAAGAAAGTGATTTTTATGTGTAGATCTGTATGTTTTGTTTACTTGGACTTCTCCCCAGGTGAAAATTTCATTTAAATATTGTGTATGGGAAGAGGCTATCAATTACTAGCCAGGTATTTTCCTCAAAGACTGAAAGCAGAACAGAGTAAGTATTCCGAGTGGGATGTGTCCATTTTCATTCTCAGGGTATAATAGAACTACAAGGCAAGAGCAGTCTGGTGTGTCACGATATATAAACAACCCAGAGAGGATAATTTGATAAACTTTGTATGTCTTCTTGTGCTACTTACTCAACTATATTACCAAAGACAGAGACTCAGCTTTCATTATGTGGGTTCCTTGGCAGGTCTAACTACCTGAGCGGTCATTATACAGACATTTTTTTCATAGTCATGCCAGATGTAAATTATATACCAAATGTAGTTGTCTCCATGTTGTATCTTTTCTATAGCTTATGTTTCTGTGTTTGCATATTTTGGCACATATACCTACGTATTTTCTCTCTTCAGTTAACTATAAACCGAATGAGTAGTGGGACTACTTAAATAATGAAAGAGGCTAATTATCAAGAACTTGACTTTACTAATGTACTCAGGTTGGAGATGTTTTGGTGAGGAGAGCATGGGCAAGCCATCTGACTTGGTCCATTATTACATTTTCAATTATCTTTGGCGCTCAAAGAGAGACATTAATATAGCTGAGGATGACATAGCAAATTACCACAGCTCTCTAACCTTTTAAATTGCTAACACTGTTATAATCTGTAATTATAGAAATCAATGTGAGGATTGTGGCACTGCATAATTATCTTTCCTGATACTTTATTGCTGAATGAATTATTAATCAGAATCAGTCTTGTATAGTATTTGCAGCAACTTTGAAGAATAATGTATAATTAAATTTCATTATTCCTATTTTTGTGCTAATGTTTTATGATGTTGTAATTGATAATTAATTGGCAAAAAATTCACCCAATACTTGGGAGTTTCAGGTGGCTGGAAAATGTTCAGTGTGCTGAGTTCATTAACTAAGTAATGATCGTTCTGTAAAGACCGCAGAGTCTAGTCCAATCTGTATCAAAAATCTTTTGAAATAGTTATATTAATCCTTAAGCGTTTCATGTTTCCTTAAAATAAAGCAATAACTGTGAGCACATACTAATAGATAAGAAACCTTAATAGATTTCAGATCTGGTCGATTTTGAGTAATCAGATATTGATTATGAATATCAGACTAATACTCTAGATTCAGTTGGTATGCTTTTCTATGTATCAATTTCCACTCTAATTAAACAACCAGCAGACTTCGTATAACCACAATTTCAAAAAGAATAGCGCTGTAGCCTAAAAAGCCATTTCCCTCTGTCTTTGAAGAGTAGAACCCACATCTTTATAGACAAAGTCTGGTCTAATCTTTTCCAGTTGTCCAAACTACTAAATGGTTTTCCTCCGCACAGACACAGAGACTTTAAAATCTGAAAGGAGTATGAACTTTTCCTTGACTGGCGTTCTAAGTGAGAATTCCCGGTGTGAGTCTCTTTCGGTATCCTTTGCAACCTAGGTAACCAGCCAAAGCTCAGAATCCAAGAATGTCTTTCACTCAGCCTGAGTTCTATTGAAAAGAAACATCTTTGGGCATTTTATGTGAACTTCTGCTGTGCCATTTTATTTGATTTTTTTAAAAAAGAAGGTGATGCTTTTTCCTGGTTTTCAAGTATCTCCTTTAGAAACATGCAAGTTTTTTTTTTTTAAAACGGGTGAACATCTTTTCAAAGAATTTTGAAGGCATTGTGGTAGGGAACTTTACAATGTGTATGCTATTTTTTTTTAAAGGAATTAATCCCCATCTTTTTTTTTTTAATTAATTAATTAATTTATTTATCTTTGGCTGCATTGGGTCTTCGTTGATGCGTGCAGGCTTTTCTTTAGTTGCGGCGAATGGGGGCTACTCTTCGTTGCGGTGCGCAGGCTTCTCATTGCGGTGGCTTCTCTTGTGGATCATGGGCTCTAGGCGCGCGGGCTTCGGTAGTTGTGGTACACGGGCTTAGCTGCTCGTGGCATGTGGGATCTTCCCGGACCAGGGCTCGAACACGTGTCCTCTGTATTGGCAGGCGGATTCTTAACCACCGCGCCACCAGGGAAGTCCGACAATGCGTATGCTATTTTTTTAATCAATTATTTTCTAAACTGATCAGAAAAGTATCCACTGGGACTTGTTCCTGGGGATTGCTGGGCAAATACATTTCCACCTTCCCAGAAACATCATGAATGGTTTATTATCAGCGTTGAGTGTGTTGGCTCCAGTGTCTTACAATTAATTCCAAATTATAAATTATTAAAGAAGAGTTTGTCATCAGACTGCTATGAGTGGTACTAAGGCGCATTCCTGTAGCATCTGGGAGAAAGTTGCTCAGTGGCCTTTGTCTGATGTTGGAGTGAACATCAGAAACCTTCCTCTCACGGTCTTCTCTCAGTTCCGGGCGCCCCAGAGCCGTGTATGAGCCCAGAGCAGCTGATGCCCAGGCAATGGCCTTCTTAGCTCAGTCATACTCTGAAAACATAGTCCTGGGGATGCAGTTGAGGGTCCTGTGTGCCCATCATCTCTTGAGGGTTTGGAGACCCACGTGCTGCTGAAACGGAGGGCGTAATTGGTCCTCTGTTTGGCAGTTTAAGATTAAAGGCTATGAACTTAGGGAGAAAGAATCAGAGCCATCATGCTTTTACCAGGATAGAAGAGCTAAATTATACTCTGTGGGGACCCATGTTGTACAGAACCAGCAGACAAAGAATGTGTTTCACTGTTAGTGAATAGTTGGGCCCAGAAAGCTTGGAAATAAAACACACTTCAGACCCTTCTGCTGAGAAACTCTACAAATGTTAGCGTTTCCTTTACTGTGTCAGCCTAGCTTTTTCCTATAGCTTCTGTACCTTCCCATTTCTCTTGGTGTGTATCTTGGAGGTTCTACCATTAGTTTCCTCTAACATTGCTCAGAAGGGACGGGGTTCCCTGTGGATAAATAGATCCGCAAGGCGGCCTGGTGGCCCAGAGAAGACAGACAGCTCCAGAGAGCAAAGGAGGATCTGAGAAGAAGCAGGTTTGAAGGTGGCCTTGCCAGAAACAAAAGCAACAGCAAGTGGGGAAGGAGGACGGAGGCGCAGGCAGGAGGTGGGGGGTTGGCTTTAAGTAGGGTGGTCAAGAAGGCCTTCCTGAGAAGGTGCCATCTGAGCAAAGGCTTGAAGGACGCCAGGGAGTGAGGCAACACATTCACATCTCAAAGCAGTCTCCTAGGAGGCAGATCCTATCCTCCTTTTACATACAAGGAGGCCAAGAACTTACGTGAACTGCGCATGCCCTCCAGCTCTAGGAAGTAGCAGGTGGGTCTCCCAGGTTGGTAGGGCTGCCTTGGATCAGCTTCCCTGGGGGGTAAAATGCAGATACCCAGCCTTACTCCACTTACCCTAAATCCATACGACGAAAGAACTGTTGTAATTCCAGGCGATAGGGTGGCAGCTGGGCAAGTCTGAGTTATGGTGGCGGGACTGAAAGTAGGAGATGCCAATGTGAAAAAAGGACAAGCGAGATACACACTACAGTATATATGATAGGTAAACAACAAGGACCTACTGTATAGCACAGGGAACTATATTCAGTATCTTGTAATAGCCTAAGGTGGAAAAGAGCCAGGAAAAGAATAGGTATATATATATATATGTATGTATATGTATAACTGAATCACTTTGCTGTACATCTGAAACATCGTAAATCAATAATTTTTTTAAAAAAAGGACAAGCTGTCATCAGTCTGGGAATGAAAAGTGAATGGAAACCGTTGGCTTGTTGACAGAGAAGAGCTAATTTTATTGATCACGTAGTGCATACTGAATGAGTGAATTAATGAACAAACCAACATGTGAAATGTTTTAATCCTTATGACCCTATAGGGTAGGTGCTCTTTATCTTACCCTTCTTGTAGAAATCAGAAGACTGAGGCACAGAAAAGTTGTGTCTTGCTGAAGGTTTGGCCAGAAATGAGGGGCAGAGTCAGGATTCCAAGCCCGGCAGCCTGGCTGTAGAGGCCGTGTCCTCAACCATTACACGGTCCTGCCTCTATGAACCCTGCTGATACAGTACTTAGTGCCTGCTTACTACACTCCGGGAATTGGTCCAGGCGCTTTACATGTTTGTGCTTTAGGTTACTTACTCCTCATGACAACTGGATTGCAGATGAGGGATCCTCACGGAGAGCTTGAGGTCAGTATGCAGATGCCGGCAGGCTGGCTCCAGAGCCTGGCTGGTCACCGCTACACCCGCTGTCTCTCAAGATGAAGGAAGGTTCTGATTTGTATGAAACATGCAAAAGATAGCAGAGAGAGAAAACAGGGAAAGCCTGTTATAGAAGGCGGACTATTCAAGGCACATCCTTCTAGCAAATATAAGGGGATAGAATCTTCCAGAAACGTTGTTAGATGAGAATCAGTACAAGCCCCCCATCCGCCAGGCTCTTTCTCTTGGCATGAAAGAGAAATATATTAGGGTTAAGTGCCCATCAGAGCAGACAGTCTTGATAGACTGTCTAGAAGTAGTCAGACAGAGGTGAGGATAGTTCCTGATGCAGACAGAGTACTTTATACTTCTCAGACAGCTCTCATATCTACTGCCTGATTTGACCTTCTTGGTCATCATGCAGTGTGAGAGAGGGAAGCCTGCCGTGGTGTCGTGGTTGAAGTTACCAGAAAGCACCAGATCCCACACATTGTCCCATCATTTTCTCACAGGCCGTGGATGGAGATCAAGCAAATTGGGCTTTCCCCAGGTTTAAGCTGGAGAATCTGGCAAACAAAGACACACCTCACTCTTCAAGCAGTTCAGGTTTGCCTCAATGTAAGAGACTCTCAATATGTATAGAATTACACATCTTATATAGTATACAAAGAAATTAATTTTCTTTTCATCATCATAGCTTCCATTTGTGGGGTGTTTACTGTAAAACAAAGACCATCCTAAATACTTTATTGCTTCATCTCATTTAGTCTTCACATAGCCATTTTGCAGATGGAAAAACAAAGGATTACAGAGGCTAATTAACGTACCCAGCTAGGAGGTGGGAGAGCAGGGACTCAAATGGAGGGCCCTCTGTCTAGGGATGGAAGGCGAAATAGGAATCAAGAAAGTACTGAAACAGAGAAAGACAAATACTGTCTGCTATCACTTATATGTGGAATGTACAAAATACAACAACCTGGTGACTGTAACAAAAAAGAAGCAGCCTCACAGATACAGAGAACATACTCGTGGTTAACAGTGGGGAGAGGGAAGGGGCAATATAAGGGTAGGTACAAACTATTAGGTATAAAATAAGCTACAAGGATATATTATACAACACAGGGAATATAGCCAATATTTTATAATACTATGAATGGAGTATAACCTTTAAAAATTATGAATCACTGTATTGTACACCCGTAATCTATATAATACCATACATCAACTATGCTTTAATTTAAAAAAAAGAACTTGGGACTTCCCTGGCAATCCAGTGGTTAAGACTCCACCCTCCCAATGCAGGGGGCACGGGTTCAATCCCTGGTCGGGGAACTAAGATCCCGCATGCTGTGCAGCACAGCCAAAAATAAAAATAAAAATAAAAAATAATAATAAAATTTAAAAAAAGAACTTACCCAAAACAAAAAAGAAAGAAAGAAAAGAAAGTACTGAGAGGTCTGTTCCTGCCTGGTACTTCTGGGTGCTTTGGGGTGATTCCCTGGTACCACCTGGTCATACCCCTTCCTGACCATTTGAAAAGAGGGTATTTTCTCCTCCATGGCAGTGCATATATCACTTTTTACAATCAGTGAGTTAGAAAATAATCTCTTCTTAATATACTTTGCTTTATCTGAAGCATATCCTTCTCATCACCCTGAGAAGTTGCCAAGGACAGGACAGGGACTTGGAAGGCTCCAGGCACATCCTTTTCCCCCATCTCTCTTCATTGACCTCCTGCCTTTTCCCCATCCTCCCAGGAGAGCACTTCACCTGTGTGTTAATATGCCAGCTCCATTTGATCTCCTTGGTGACAGATGGTCCACGTGCTTTTGTTACCTGATGTGGGATTGAACAGACTGCCAAGCAATGGTCTTAGCTTCACGGTTTTAATCATTTTGAAAGGGAAAAACAGGTGCCCAGGCTTCAGTGGAAAATCCACAGACCTTTCCCAGAGCATTTCCCGAAGTGACCCTTGAGCCAGATGACTCCTCTCCCTTGACGCCCTGATTGGACGCTGCCTACGTGGGCGCTGAGTTTTGTTTTAGTTACCAGCTGAACCGTCTTGCAATCTAAACTTCATCCATCCCAGCTTGCAACCCCACAGAGAAGATGATATTTCAGAACAGAATCGTGTTGTCCAGAAGACCCCAGTGCATGAAAGAAGCAAGTTTCCTTTTATTCAGAACCTTTTCTGTGAAAGCTGTATTTCTGCCAAGCCACAGAAACTCACTTCTGTTTTCCTTCCCACCTGTAAGCAGTGCACCCTCAAAGGAGGTGGAACAGCCATTGCTAGAGATCACAGGGATGAACAGCCACATAACTGTAGCTATTCTTTATGTACAGGCCGACCTTTCTGTCAAAAGTGTGTCTGGAGGTGGCCCCTGCCCCCACTCCCCGAGAAGGGGTTAGGTTTGATAATCCAGTCTCTAGCTAGCACCATACTTCCTGATCAGATGAATCTACCTTTGGCAAGTTACACATATTAGCACCTACAAGCAGTAACTAGCCCAGAAAACGATGGCTTTGCTAATATGGCTTCTTCACATCGACACCCAAGCCCAGCATTGTCACTGACCTGGTGAGTAAACTCCTGAAATTAATGACACAGTATCTTTTGAAATGAATTCAAGGAGCAATGTTTTATAACACTTAAATATTCTCTCTCTTTCTCTCTCTCCTCCCTCTCTTTCCCTCTCCCTCTTCTTTCCCCCACCCCCTTAATCAGATTTGAAGTCCACTAATTAACTGTGTTCAGTTTTTGACAGTCTTAGGTTTGACAGTAATGCTAAAGTTGGAATCAGACAGGCTTGCAGGCTCCCCTTTTTTCTGCATTTGACTATCGGTTGTCTTTTCTTAGTCTGTGATTCTCTGCTGTGAGTTTTGACTTGGTTCTTCACTAAGACAGAATAATTTCTGTCAGGTTCTGGGAACTCCCCTCCCACCTGACGGAGAAGTTTTGGGGAGGGGATGCACGCCCCACGTTGAACCGTGCACTGGGTACAGATCTGCAGTGCCTTCTATTAAAACGTAAAACGATCGGTTGAGTCATCCTCCCTCTGGTTTGACTCAGATGCTTTATGGTGCACTTTGCATGTCATTTCTCTGTAACGATTTCCCCATGGAGAAGGGTGTCTGATAGAATCCAGGCAGACTGAAGATTGCTCTGAGTCAAATGGATCTTTTATTCTTTTAGTATTAACCCTTAACTCTCAGTTTCCCGTTCTTGCATTTTCCCTGAAGGAACCTTAATGAAGTAAATAGGTTCCACCACCCTCATTTAGCCTCTTAATCGCTGTTCATAATTCCTTCTCACATTAGCATCATGAAGCTCTAGGGTCATATTTCTCTGGCTGAAAGGGAACAAACACCCGGAGAGAACATTTCACACAGATGCCCTGATAAAGAAAAATGGAGAAAAGAAATGACTTCTCTCTGTCCTCTCACTCCTCATGGGCAAGAAGCAAATGCTAATAGGAAGCAGAGATTGGTGTATGAGAAATGAATATAAACAGAGAACACAGATACAAAGAAGCAGTACCGGAGGCAAACTGCAAGTGACAAGACAGAAGACTTGCCAAGGATGGGAAAGGAACCACCCCAGCAGGATAAGTGGGGGCTTCGGCTACACCCTTAGCTGGGGGGTTACCGCAAAAGAACCAAGACGAGCAGGGGAGATCATGGCAAAGCTGCATATCCAAATCTACCCATCCCTAATTCCACACTTCCTCCCTGTGCACCCTCCTCCCTCCCCCACACGCCCTCCCCATCATCCTCCAACCTCCGCTGACTAATCGTGTATCTTGGACAGCCTGATGTGGCGTCCCTTTCCCCCGTTGATTTCAAAGCATGTAATTCTTTCATCTGCTTTTTGAGATGACAGTGTATGTACTATGTGATTGTTAAATCCAAGCCATAGCATCCCTGGGGCCCCTGAACAGTGTTGGGTCACCTGACGTCACTGGGTGGAGACTCGGACAGGAGGGGGTGATGGACACCCTGCTCGATTCCAGAACCACATATCCAAGACGGCTTCTGAGAACCCATCCTGCACACCAGAGCCCTCTTTGGGAGGAGCGGGGTGGGAAAAGAGCAAGGTGTTGAACTATTGTTCAGTCCCAATGGACACTGTGTTCCACTGATATGAGCCAATTGGCCCTTGATTCATCCTTCCTTTGGGTTGACTTGTTTTTAAGGGGAAAAAGTTCAGATTGTTTTTGGGCAAGTCTTCCTCTCTTCTTCATCTTTACCAAAAGTTAAGTGATGGCATTTCTCCCTTCCAGCCAGCTATGTTATTTTGAGCGTCTCTAACTTCCAAAAAAAAAAAAAAAAGCCTTCTCAAGACTAATTAGAAAAGCTCATGTTTCAAGTTTTTCCTAAAGTTTCTGTACTTTCACAGAACCATCGAAAGTAGAACTAGAAATACCTTGCTGGTCACCTAGTCCATTTCCTCATTTTATAGATAAGGAAGTGGAAGTGCACTGAAGTGATTTGGTTTTCACAGGAGAGAAGATGAAACATGAGATCTCTGAAAAGAGTTTTGTTCAGCAACAGAAGCCTGGGCCCAGATGTCTCACCACCTCCTGAGGGGCCTCGTCCCTATACTCTGCCCATTCTTGCAGATCCTTATTTAAAAGGTCCAACTAGATTTGATTATCTTTAAGGACCAACTAGATTTGATTATCTTTAAGGACCCTACAGACCTTAAATTGTAGGTTGTAAGATGTGGGTGTGTGTTTTCCTTTAAAACCCAAAGTCCACGCCAGGACCTTTGTAATTAAGTCATTGAACTGGAGCCAGGTAACTTGAGTTGTAAATCCTGTCCTAAAATCTTCAATTTGGAGTGAGATGGGATTTTTTACTGATAAAATACAATGCAGAAAAAGAAAAGTGCATAAGCAAATGTATAATTCAATGAAAAGCAAACACACATGTGCCTATCACCAATGTCAAGAGATAGAACTTAGTGACAGCACCCCTGAGACCTCCCCAGTGCCACTTACAAATAACTCCCTCCTCACAGCGAGAACCTCTACTCTGAGTCTTTTCTTTATAGTTTCACCATCTACGTATGTATCTATAGATACTGAAGTTTTGCCCATTTTTGAACTTGATGTACATGGAATCCAATTGTGCTGCCGTTTTGTGCCTTGCTTCTCTGGCTCGGCCCTCGACGTTAGTTTTAGGTCTGTGAGATTCGTCCATGTTGCATGCGGTTCTAATTTGCTTTGTATTCTTCCGTTAAATGAATAGATGAATATACCTCAGTGTATTTATTCATTGTGCTACCAGCCGACATTGCGTGGTTTCCAGCTGGGAGTTGAACAGTGCTGCTGTGAACACTCTTGTCCCAAGTTCTGCTACAGATACGCAGGAGCATCGCTTGTGTGAAACCTCGGAATGGAATTGATGGGTGATAATCTTCAGCTTCATCAGATAATGCTAAACAGTTTCCCAAAGAATATGAACCAACCATCAGTGTATGAGAGTCCCTGATGCTTTGATCTCCACAAACACTTGATATTGCTTAACTTTCCAATTTGGTGGATAAGTAGTAAATTTTTTTTTTTAATTTATTTTTGGCTGTGTTGGGTCTTCGTTGCTGTGTGCAGGCTTTCTCTGGTTGCGGTGAGCAGGGGCTACTCTTCGTTGCGGTGCGCGGGCTTCTCATTGAGGTGACTTCTCTTGTTGTGGAGCACGGGCTCTAGGCACGCCGTCTTCAGTGGTTGCAGCATGTGGGCTCAGTAGTTGTGGCTCACAGGCTCTAGAGCGCAGGCTCAGTAGTTGTGGCGCACGGGCTTAGTTGCTCTGCTGCATGTGGGATCTTCCTTGACCAGGGCTCGAACCCGTGTCCCCTGCATTGGCAGACGGATTCTTAACCACTGCGGCACCAGGGAAGTCCAATAAATCTTTCATTCTTTATTACCTTTAGATTATTACATATCACCTGTTACCAACATTCTAATATTTCTTCTAACTCAGCCTCTGTATCATACTCTGCCTCTCCAAACAGTTTACTTTTAAATATGGAAATGCTAGTCGTTGTCACTAATATTTTATCACTGGATATTTTGGAAGTTTGGATTCTTTTTTATTTGGGTCTGTTTATAAGTCAAACAGCAATATCAACATTAAAAATTATCCAAAAACCTGGGGCCTATTATGACAGTGCCTAATTTTTTTTTTTCAACTGTGCAGTAAAAACCATTGTCACAAACTGTATCGGTAAATTGAACTTCCTCCTGAAAGGTCAAGGAAAATGGAAGTTTATATTGAAGTACAAGAACCACTCAGAGCTATTAAGGATTTGATGATACAATTGTAAATGCTTCCTCCTAACAACAGCCTTAAATTTCAGTTCCTTAGCCACTGACTAGTACACACACAGATGGAGTGTTTGAGTGAATAAAGAACATGGAACGTTTTAGTGCCCCATGTCAGGCCGTCACTTTAGCTACCTAAAGGCATTAGAGGCATTAAGTGACAGGCACCGCAGTTTTCCATTAGAAAATACCAAAATTGGATTGCTTTCCACTTTAAGAAGTTTGAGTCCTGATGCGATTGAAAAGTGTTTCCAAGCCAAAAGTAATAACTTCGTAATTTTAATGACACTGTGCACGCTAAAATTTCCATAGTCTTTTTTTTTTAAATTTATTTACTTATTTATTTATTTTTGGCTGCACTGGGTCTTTGTTGCTGCGTGCGGGCTTTCTCTAGTTGCAGTGAGCGTGGGCTACTCTTTGTTGCGGTGCCCGGGCTTCTCATTGCAGTGGCTTCTCTTGTGGCGGAGCACGGGCTCTAGGTGCGCGGGCTCCAGTAGTTGTGGCATGCGGCTCAGTAGTTGTGGTGCACGGGCTTAGTTGCTCCACGGCATGTAGGATCCTCCCCGACCAGGGTTCGAACCTGTGTCCCCTGCATTGGAAGGCGGATTCTTAACCACTGCGCCACCGGGGAAGTCCCCAAATTTCTATGGTCTTGATAACTTTCTTTTATAAAAAACTAACCCTTATGGTTTCATAGCAAATAACTATTTTTTAAAAAGAGCATGCTTGATAAGAGCAGAAATATACTCAGCAATTACTAAATAGTGTTTGAGTCACAGAAGTGTTTACTTAATGCACTGTTTCTAAGAGAAGTGTGGTTGGAATTTCAAGTGAAATGGTTTATAATTTGGTCTTTTTCATTACCTCCAAGGCGTATTCATTTCTTCTCTTCTGAAACATTCTAGACATGACAGGTTGTCTGGAAAACTTAACATTCTACTTTTTTGTGAATTGCAGCTTTTCAGATTTCCCAGTGTAGATTTTTTTTTCTTTTTTTTGGCTTTTTGATTTATACTTTTGCTTTCAGAACTAAGTGTTAGACATTTTAATTTCTGAATATGACCCAATAATGAACAAAGAGTGAATGAGTGAGTTAATAAGTGAGTCTGTATTCAGTAATACTACATCTTTGACTGATAAGAGTTGTGGTCTGTGTAGCTTTTTGAGGGGATGAGCATACTATGATAAAATGATAGTAATTAACTTTTACTGCCAAACCATATGATAAGATGATTGGGGTATATGTGTGTGTACATGTGCAGCTGGGGTTTTTTTGGCCTACAAAAAGAAGAATGAGATCCAGCCAAAACCCAAATCAGAACCTTTGGAAAGCTTCCTTACAATCTGATTTCAGCTAATGTCTGCACACTTTAACACATTGTCTAATGCTTAGCGTAAAGACTGGCTGTCAGACTCCTCCATGCTATTCTGGGCTGTTACTCACTACAAGGTATTTCATTCTTAGATCCCATGGGTCCTGCTACAGATTTCAGGATTTGCTGCATTGGGAGGTGGGGAATTTTTTTTGATATTAGTAAAGCCAATGAAAAAAGGAAAACTTAATAGGACATAATGCAATGATAGGAGAACCAGAATTCAGGTTGGCATTGGTTAGTCAAAAACAGACAAATTAGAGTTCCTAGAAGAGCACTAATGATAACTGGAGCATGGGAAGGGCTGACTGATTCTCAAAGAAGAAGGAAAACAGTAAGTTCCATTATGCTTGAAGAGGGGCCAACAGGGAGGGGTGTGATAAGCTCCAGTAAGAATGTAAAAGCCAAGAGACACAGAGTGGGGTTGGCATGGCATAGGAAGGATTATCCAGGAATAAGGTAACAAAATCAAGAAAATCCTCAGACAGATTAAAGTCTAACAACTGCTTCATGGGATTGATAGATTATTTTTTCCTTATTGTTATATTCACTAGTTTGTTGTACTGTTTTAGATTCCACATGTAAGTGATATCATACAGTATTTGTCTTTCCCTGACTTATCTCACTTAGCCTAATACCTTGCAAGTCCATCCATGGTACTGCAAATAACAAAATTTCATTCTTTTTACAGCTGAGTAATATTCCATTGTGTGTGTGTGTGTGTGTGTGTATGTGTGTATGTATACACACCGCATCTTCTTTATCCATTCATCTGTTGATGGACATTTAGGTTGCTTCCATGTCTTGGCTATTGTAAATAGTGCTGCTATGAACATTGGATTGCATGTATCTTTTCAAATTAGAGTTTCCTCCGGGAAATGGGATTACTGGATCATACAGTAAGTCTATTTTTAGTTTTTAAGGAACCTCCATACTGTTCGCCATAGTGGCTGCACCAATTTATGTTCCCACCAACAGTGTAGGAGGGTTCCCTTTTCTCTACACCCTCTCCAGTATATATTATTTGTAGACTTTTTGATGATGGCCATTCCGACCAGTGTGAGTTGATACCTCATTGTAGTTTTATTTTGCATTTCTCTAATAATTAGTGATGTTGAGCATCTATTCATGTGCCTGATGGGTATCAGTATGTCTTCTTTGGAGAAATGTCTATTTAGATCTGCCTACTTCATGATTGGGTTGTTTGTTTTTCTGTTATTGAGCTGTATGAGCTGTTTATATATTTTAGGTATTAACCCCTTGTCAGTCACATCACTTGGAAATGTTTTCTCCCATTCTGTAGGTTGTCTTTTCGTTTTTGTCGATGGTATCCTTTGCTGTGCAAAAGCTTTTAAGTCTAATTAGGTCCCATTTGTTTATTTTTGCTTTTATTTCCTTTGCTTTAGGAGTCAGATCCAAAAAAACTATTGCTATGGTTTATGTCAGAGAGTGTTCTGCCTATGTTTTCTTCTAGGAATTTTATGGTTTCCAGTCTTACATTTAGATCCCTAATCCATTTTGAGTTTATTTTTATATATGATGTGAGAAAATGTTCTAATTTAATTCTTTTACATGTAACTGTCCAGTTTTCCCAGAACCACTTATTGAAGAGACTGTCTTTTCTCTATTGTATATTCTTGCCTCCTTTGTCATAGAATAATTGACCATAAGTGTGTGGGTTTGTTTCTGGGCTTTCTATTCTGTTCCATTGATCTATGTGTCTGTTTTTGTGCCAGCATCATACTGTTTTGATTACTGTAGCATTGTAGTATAGTCTGAAGCTAGGGAGCCTGATTCCTCCAGCTCTGTTTTTCATCTCAAGATTGTTTTGGCCATTCAGGGTCTCTTGTGTTTCCATACAAGTTTTAAATTTATTTGTTGTAGTTCTGTGAAAAATGCCCTTTGTATTTTGATAGGGATTGCATTGAATCTGTAGATTGCCTTGCGTAGTATTGTCACTTTAACAATATAAATTCTTCCAATCCTAGAACACAGCATATGTTTCTAGCTGTGCCATCTTCAATTTCTTTCATCAGTGTCTTATAGTTTTCCCAGTATAGGTCTTTTACCTCCTTAGGTAGGTTTATTCCTAGGTATTTATTCTTTTGATGCAATGGTAAATGGGATTGTTTCTTTAATTTCTCTTTCTGATATTTCATTGTTAGTGTATAGAAATGAAACAGATTTCTGTATGTTGTAACTTTACCATATTCATTGATGACCCCTAATAGTTTTCTGATGGCGTCTTTAGGATGTTCTATGTATAGTATCATGCCATCTGCAAACAGTGACAGTTTTGCTTCTTCCTTTCCAATTTGGATTCCTTTTATTCCTTTTTCTTCTCTGATTGCTGTGACTAGGACTTCCAAAACTATGTTGAATAATAAAAGTGGTGAGAGTGGGCATCCTTGTCTTGTTCCTGATCTAAGAGGAAATGCTTTCAGCTTTTTACCGTTGAGTATGACGTAATACGTGGGTTCATCATATATGGCCTTTATTATGTAGGCATGTTCCCTCTATGCCCACTTTCTGGAGAGATTTATCATAAATGGGTACTGAGGGAATGATACATTTTAGATTATACCATTTGATGAACAGATCTAATACGTTTCAAATGTCTTCTAAAACTCTCTGGAAGGTTTAGCCCAAAAAGCAAGTGTCCATGTTCGTGTGACTATCATAGCCTGCTTCATCAACTCAGGGTGCATATATTGCCACATGTCCTTTATTTTCCCAAACCTGCCCCATTAGCGGGATATGGAGTCTTTCCTTGAGCCTCCCAGCTGTCCTAGAGCCAGAAAGAGACCATCTTACTTGTGAACTGGAATCTGAGAATCCACCCACTGCCTTGGCTTCACTACTATTAGTGCCTGGACTATTGTCCAGTGCTGCTGTATAGCAGTCAGCCCCCACTCAGACCTCAGTGGAACTCCACACTGGTTTCCCAGGTGACATATTCTTTTACTTTATACTCCCTTGCTCAGCCATGGTTCCCAGAACAAACCTCTGGGCTAAGATATCCAGGACTGAAGGAGCTAATGGCATCAGTTCCACGTATTGTGCCAAAATGTCCTCCTAGGTTTGGATTCCCCATTTCCTACAGATAACTTCACTTCAAGGGACTTGTGCCCTTCTCTTTACTTAGGGACACCATGGTCTATCCTGACAGATCTTCCTAACTTGAAACCTGTGGGATCAGGGGTTGGGGTCCTGGTTCCTTCTCTTCCAGAAGGCTTTGGTTTCTTCCTGTATATTGTCCACCCCATTCCCTGTAACCAGCTCTACAGAGGCAGTTTTTAAGCCATAGAAAACAGTGAAAAGAGGGCACATAAATGGTCTTTATAAGGTCAAAGAAAGCTAGCTTCTGTCAGCTCAAATGACAGTACCCCATTCTCTGTGATCAAGTAGGTATTTCTTTTATAGACTTAGACTCATACAATTATAGATCTGTTAACAACTTTGCTAGTCTTCTAGTCCAGGCTTCTCATTTTACCAACATGGAAGCAGGTCCAGAGAAAGTTAGGCAATTTATCCAAAATCCACAAAGCCAGTCAGTGCCAGAGCTGGACTGAAAGCCCTAGAGCCCTGGTTCATTCCTCTTTCCACTGCACCTCACTTCACTTCTCTTTTGATTTTCTTTCATTTCATGTTTCACTAAAGGATTTATGGCTTTGTATCCATTATAGCAAGCTCCTCTCGTCTTGATGTAGGTACATTAATATGAATTACTCATAAATGGATTGGAAAAATGAGATGTCTCTTATAAATCTCCTGCTTTTTATGATTTTTTTTTTTTTTTTTTTACATCCTGGAACCTTAATTGTCCCACCCAGTTTTGAGTGCTGTCAGCTATATGCAAGCTATCATGATTCAAAAACAAAACAAAACAAATTTTCACAGACTGAGAAAATTAAATGTGTTAGGAGAAAGAGTAATAATTTGAGAACTAAGAATGGAGAAAATAAATCAGACAGGAGACCCTGTATGGGAGATAAGAAAATCCTGAAAACATTCCATGGAAAAGAAACCAGAATAGAAAAAGATTTGTATTCTTACTAGATAGTAAAGAATTTAACAACAATTAACTAGTCATAAATAGTAGTCATGTAAACTCAATCTTACCCCATGGCTTATGGTCATTATAACTGAATTGTGTCATTTATAACTCTATTTTTATTGCATTAAAAATGATTCCAGTTAATAAGGCTCACAGATATTTTATCTTTCATTAGAATACCAAAGAACTGAAAATTCTTCTTGGCAGATACATTTTTGTAATTAGATATTAAAAACCATCATTTATGGTAGAGCAAAATTTATACTATATGGTAGCAGTGTGATAAATTAGTGTTTGTAAAGTGTATACAGTAACTATAATATGAAGAATAAATCCAAGATTTTTGCTTCCAGCCAAGATGGAGTAACAGGTACTAGATTTATCCTCTCACTTGAAACAACTATAAAAATAGATAAAACATGTGAAACAGTGGTTTTCAAGACTTTGGATACCAAGCAACAAAAGACATTGATCCTCAAGAGAAGGAAAACAAGCTGAGCCCAGCTTACTGTTTTGAGAGTGTTTCCAGGCCATGGCACAGGAAGGAGGAACCAAAGAGGGCCTGGCTGACTCTTGAGTTGTGGAGACAGAGCTGATAGTCTGGAGAGACTATGGTGGCTGGAGTTCAGAATGCAGGGTAGCAGAGAAGGGAGAGCTGAACAGAGAGAAAACTCCAGACATCTGAAGAAGATTCCCCTTCAGTGTCTTGCAGAGTACTCATCAGCACATGTGTGTTAGGAGACTACAAAAAAACGTGGGGGAAGAGCTATCCAAAACAATTAGAAGGAGCAGTACTCAGAGCTCACAGAGGGCCAGGAATAACACCTGTTCCTACCAGCCAGACTAGAAAACCCATAATTCAAGGACATTGGGTAAAATACTTAGAAGTAGTGGGAAATAAGGAGCCCTAGATTAAATGTTGCTGTTCCCACTTAAAAGATCTCAAAGGTGAAACCTGAAGGATTGAACTGTTTCCATATAACTCAACTGAGTCCTAGTACAAAGCTTAATAATATTTATAGGAACACAAAAATATCAAGCATCCAACAAGGTAAAATTCACAGTATCTGGCATCCAATCAAAAATTTCCAGGCATGCACAGAAGCAGGAATAAAGAGAAATATCAATCCATTGAAACTGAACCAGAACTGATACAGATGTTAGAATTAACAGACAGAAATAGTTACTATAACTGTATTCCAAATGTTCAAGAAGTTAGAGGAATGATTGAATATCTTAATTAGAGTCATGAAAGATACAAAAAAGACCCAAATTGAACTTTTAGAGGTGAGAGCCACAATTTGTGTGTTGAAAATTAACTGTGAGAGGAATTAATGGCAGATTAGATATTGCATAACAAAAGATTAGTGAACTTAAAGTCCTAGCAATAGAAACTGTCCAAAATGCAACACAGAGAGAAAAATAAAAAAGACTAGCAAAAATAGAAAATGTACAGAGCATTTGTGAGCTGTGCGACAATTTCAGGTGGTCTAATACATATGTAACTGAGCTCCCCAAAAGAGAAGAGGAGGGGAGACAGGAAAAACATTTGGCAGAAAATATTTGAAGAAATAATGGCTAAAATATTTCCAAATTTGATGAAAACTATAAAACCACCCATTAAGAAGCTCAAGAATCATGAAAAAACTATACCAAGCCACATCATAATCAAATTGCTCAAAACAAGTGATAAAGATAAAATCTGAAAAGTAGCTAGAGCGGGGAAGATGTATTATGTAGGGAGAAACAAAGTAAGGATGAGGCAGATTTTTCATTGGAAACCATGCACATGAAAAGACAGTGCAATGACATCTTTCAAAGTGCGGAAAGGAAAAAAAAAATCTGTCAATGTAGAAACTATAGGCCACAAAAATAACTTCAAAAATGAAGTCAATAGACTTCTTAAGAGAAACAAACACTGAAAGAATTCATTACCAGCTGTTATGGACTGAATGTTTATGTCTGCCCAAAAGTCATATGAAGCCCTAACCCCTAATGTGACGGTATTTGAAGGAGGGGCCTTTGGGAGGCAATTAGGTTTATATGAGATCATGAGGAAGGAGGCCCTGTAGTGAGATCAGTGTCTTCATAAGAAGAGGAAGAGAGACCAGAGCTCTCTCTCTTTACCATGCAGGGGTGCAGTGGCAAGGTAGCCATCTGCAAGCCAGGAATAGAGTCCTCACCAGGGAACCAAATCAGCCAGCACCTTGATCTTGGACTTTCCAGCCTCCAGAACTGTAAAAAAATAAGTTCCTGTTGTTTAAGCCACCCAATCTCTGATATTTTATTATGGCAGCCACAAGCCATATTAAAAGAAGTCTTTCAGGCAGAAGGAACATGTATTATATATATATATATATATATATATATATATATATATATATATATATATATATATATATACATATATATATATATATATAACTTTTTCTCTTATCTGAATCTCTTTAAAAGATAATTGACTGTTTAAACAAAAATAATAACAATGTGGTATGGCATTTATAACATTTGTAGAAGTAAATTATATGGCAACAATAGCACAAAGGCCAGGAAGGGAGAAATGGAAGCATACTATTGTAAGATTCTTATACTCTACATGAAGTAGTATAATATCAATTGAAGGTAGATTGTGATAACTTAAAGAATCATATTATAAATATAAAGCCTGAGGCAACCAGTAAAATACCAAAGAACATGCCAATGAAGGAGATAAGATTGAATTATAAAAATACTCAGTTAATACAAAAGGAGTCAGAGAATGAGGAAAAATGGAACTAAGAATAGATGAGACAAATACAAAACAAGTAGCCAAATGGCAGATTTAAACCCAGCCAAATCAATAATCACATTAAGTGTAAATGGTATAAGTACCAGAATCAAAAGTCAGAGATTGTCATATTGGGTTAAAAAGAAAAAAAGCAGGACCCAACTGTATGCTGCCTACAAGAAACATACTTTAAATATAAAGACACAAATAGGTTAAAAGGATAAGAGGAAAAAAAGGTATACTGTGCTAACCCTAATGAAAAAAGAGCTGGAGTGGCAATATGAATATCAGACAAAGTAGATTTCAAAGCAAAGAATATTTCCAAGAATTAAAAGATCATTTCATAGTGATAGGGGTATAAATACATCAAGAGAAAATTAAAATGCTAATGATGTATGCATTTAATAACAGGATTTCAGTGAATGAAGCAAAAACTGATAGACAAATCTACAATTATAGTCCGAGATTTCAGTGCCCCTTCTCAATACTTTTTTTTTTAACATCTTTATTGGAGTATAACTGCTTTACAATGGTGTGTTAGTTTCCGCTTTGTAACAAAGTGAATCAGCTAAACATATACATATATCCCCATATCTCCTCCCTCTTGTGTCTCCCTCCCACCCTCCCTATCCCACCCCTCTAGGTGGTCACAAAGCACTGAGCTGATCTCCCTGTGCTATGCGGCTGCTTCCCACTAGCTATCTATTTTACATTTGGTAGTACATATAAGTCCATGCCACTCTCTCACTTCGTCCCAGCTTACCCTTCACCCTCCCTGTGTCCTGAAGTACATTCTCAACGTCTGCGTCTTTATTCCTGTCCTGCCCCTAGGTTCTTCATAACCTTTTTTTTTTTTAGATTCTATATATATATATGTGTGTTAGCATATGGTATTTGATAGAACCTATAGACAGAAAAATAGTAAAGATATAGAAGACTTGAAAAACACTTATCATATAACTTGACGTAACTGACATTTCAGAACCCTCCACCCAACAATAGAACATACATTCTTTTCAAGTGCATATGGAATATTTACCAACAGACCATATTCTGGAATATAAAATAAGTCCCCATAAATTAAAAGGATTGAAATCATATAAAGTTTATTCTCTGACCACAATGAAATTAAATCAGAAAACAATATCAGATAGATGTCTAGAAACTCCTTCAAATATTTGGAAACTAAATAATGTTTTTCCAAATAATTTATGTATCAAGGAAGAAATCAAAGTGGAAATTAGAAAGTATTTTGAACTGAATGAAAATAAAAACTCAACATTTCAAAATTTGTGAGACACTGCTAAAATAATATCTAGAGTGAAATGTATAGCATTAAAGCCTTTATTTAATAAAAGAAAAGATGAAAGATCTCAGGTCAATGAGTTCAACTTCCACCTTAGGAAACTGGAAAAAGAAGAGCAAATTAAACCCAAAGTAAGCAGGACTTCCCTGGTGGCACAGTGGTTAAGAATCCTCCTGCCAATGCAGGGGACATGGGTTCGAGCCCTGGTCTGGGAAGATCCCACATGCCACAAGCAACTAAGCCTGTATGCCACAACTAGTGAACCTGTGCTCTAGAGCCCACAAGCCACAACTACTGACCCCGTGCACCACAACTACTGAAGCCCACGTGCCTAGAGCCCATGCTCTGCAACAAGAGAAGCCACCGCAATGAGAAGCCCACACACCACAATGAAGAGTAGGCCCCACTGGCTGCAGCTAGAGAAAGCCCGCGTGCAGCAACAAAGACCCAATGCAGCCAAAAATAAATGAATTTAAAATAATAATAATAATCATAAAATCTCTCACAAATTTGTTGAAAGGCATAAACAAGTTAATAAATGCAAAATGTTCAGTAATGTGAGTGCCCAGCACAAAGTAAGCACAAATAAATATTTGTTAAATAAATTTTTTTAAAAAGGATATAACAATGAGAGCAGAAATAAACATAATAGAAAACAGAACAATAAAATCAATTTAACCAAAAGCTAGTTCTTTAAGAATATAAATAAAATTGATAAACCTCTAGCCAAACTGATCAGGAAAAAAAGAGACATGACACAAATTCCCAATATCTGGAATGTGAGAGGTGACATCAGTACAGATTCTACTAATATTAAAGGAAAGTAAGGAAATACTATGTACAACTTTACGCCAATAAATTTGACAACTGTTTTAAAAACTGAATTTGTAGTTACAGCTCCAGCCCAGAAGACTTCATAGGTAAATTCTACCAAATATTTAAGGAAATAAAGAAACCAGTTCTACTCAAACTCTTCTAGAAAATTGAAAAGGAAGAAATCCTTCCAAACTCATTTTGTGAGACCAACATTACCCTAATACTAAAACCAGTTTTAAAATCTACAAGAAAAGAAAACTACAGACTAATCTCCCTCATGAGCATAGACGTAAAAATTCTTAACAAAATGGTAGCAAACTGAGTCCAGCAATGTATAAAAGGGCAAATATATCATGAACAAGTGGATTTTATCCTAGAAATGCAAGGTTGGTTTAACATTCAAAAATCAATCAATGTTATTTACATTATTGACATACTAAAAAAAAAAAACTATGTGACTATCTCAATAGATGCAGAAAAAGCACTTGGCAAAATTCAACATCCATTCCTGATTTGAAAAACAAATTAAAAAACCTCCCAGAAAAATAGGAATACAAAGAAACCTCCTCAACTAGATAGGGGCTTCTATGAAACACCAAGTTACCATCATAAATAACAGTGAAAAGCTCAATATGTTCCCCATAATTCTGGGAACAAGGGGAGAATGTTTGCTCTTACCATTTATACTCAACATTGTACTGGAGGTTCTAGACAATGGAGTAAGGCAAGAAAAAGACATTGAAATCATCCAGATTGGAAAAGAAGTAAAATGTCTTCATTTACAGACAATATTATCTTCAATATAGAAAATCTGTGGAATCTACCTCCCACCCCACCCAAAATAAAAAAAAGGCTATGGGAACGAATAAGCAAGTTAGGCAAAGTTGCAGGATACAAGATCAATACAAAAATCAGTTATATTTCTATATGCTAGCAATGAAAAATCAGAAATTTAAGTTAAAAACAAAACCATTTATAATTGCATTAAAAATACTTATATCTAGTTATAAATCTGACAAAAGATGTGACCTTGGTTTGCACAAAGATTTTTTAGATATGACACCAAAAGCATGATCCATTAAAGAAAAAATTGCTCAACTGGACTTCCTCAAATGAAGACTTTCTGCTTTTTGAAAAACACTGCTAAGAGAATAAAATGACAAGCTACAGACTTGGAGAAAACAGTTGCAAATCACACATCTGATAAAGGACTTTAATTAAGTATATTAAGGAACTTCCAAAACTCAATAGTAAGGAAAAAAAAAACAGTATAAAACGGGCAAAGAATCTACCTCTCCAGAGAAGATAAATAGATGGCAAATAAGCACATGAAAGATTCTCAGTATCTTCAGTCACTAGAGAAAAGCAAGTTGAAAACACAAAGAGATTCCACAGTGTACCTATTAGAATGGCCAAAATTAGAAAGATTGACCATACCACGTGGTGACAAGGATGGGCAGGAACCGGACTCTCATAACTGCCATTGAAAATGTGAAATGTCACAACTGCTTTAGAAAACAGGGCCATTTCTTTAAAAGTTAGACTTACACATACCAAATGATCCAT
This sequence comes from Grampus griseus, assembly GCF_964374135.1. Taxonomy (NCBI): domain Eukaryota; kingdom Metazoa; phylum Chordata; class Mammalia; order Artiodactyla; family Delphinidae; genus Grampus; species Grampus griseus. The sequence goes on along the minus strand of NC_139007.1, from coordinate 22,699,319 downwards.
CCATTCTATATCTAGGTGTTTACACAAGACAAGTGAAAGCATATGTTCATACAGAGATTTATACACTAATCCGTAGCAGCTTCATTTGTAATAACCAAAAACTGGGAAATACCCAAATATCCATCAATAGATGAATGGAGAGGTGCGCGGGAGAGATTGTTAAGGGACATAAAGAGACTTTTGGTGGTGAAGGATATGTTCATTGTCTTACTTGTGATGATGGTTTCACTGTTGCATGTATGTGCCAGAACATATCAAGTTGCACAGTGTAAGTATATGCAGTTTATTGTATGTTAAAACTCTTTAAAAAAATAAACAGTAATAAAGCAAAAAGAAAGTAAGACTCACTATTGGAATTCATACTAGTGTAAATATTACTGGAAAACGGTTGTGTAAGTTAGAATTTTTTTTTAAATATCGGTACATCAATGGACACTTTTTAAAGCAAAGAACGCTTTCGTAAAAGTAATCTTCACTATTGAATGCATCTGTTTTTTTGACTCCTGATGCAATATATTGTGTTTCCTTAAAGAGGATGTACATCCAGTCTGCTGGGATGACAGCAGCACATTTGCACTTCTTTTCAAGAGCCTTTCATGACAACAGTGGCATCATGGTGGCCATGCTTTGTCTTGAAGTGGCGGAGGGCAGTTGCGATAGATAGCTGGCTACATCCACTCCTTCATACACATTCCGTTTAGTTCCCGTGTTAAATTACGTATTGTGATTAGATATTTACTCTGCTTGGCATCTTAGCCAAATTTCAGCCTAGGAACTTACACGTGCTTCATCCAGGCAGCACTGCCAATACTTCAGAATGAGTCATTTCCTCTTAACACAAAGCTCAGTTAATACTTGCACCGCGACTCTGTATGTGTGAAAGTTCGCTTTCAGTCCACTAACAAAATTAAAACTACCAAGTTTTAAAGTAGGTATGCGTTTTGAATGTTTTGGGTGTTCCATTAAAGGACCTGGCTTTGTTTCCGCGTGGTAAAAGGACTCAGTAAGAGGAAAGGAGAGAAGTCAGCCACAGAACACAACCTTCCAGATGTTTTCTGAGCTCACAGTGCTAACTGCGCGTAAGATGCTAATGGACAGTTCTGCTTCTTTCGCCCTGGCTCAGGGCGGTGACTCCCAGGCGCTCAGCATCCTTTCTCACTGTGTCTCTCTGACTTAGGGAGCCATGATGACCCAGGCTTGCTTGCTTTCTTTCAGGGTGTGAACGGCATGTCTGTGGATGAGAAGCCTGACTCCCCCATGTATGTGTATGAGTCCACAGTCCACTGCACCAACATCCTCCTGGGCCTCAATGACCAGCGCAAAAAGGATATTCTCTGTGACGTGACTCTGATCGTGGAGAGGAAGGAGTTCCGGGCCCACCGAGCTGTGCTGGCCGCATGCAGTGAATACTTCTGGCAGGCGCTGGTTGGACAGACGAGAAATGACTTGGTGGTCAGCTTGCCTGAGGAGGTACAGTAGTTTGGTTTGTTCGTGCAGTTGCTAACGGAGGTTTGTTGACTTGGAGACAGTTGGCTGAGGAGGACCTGGAACGTAGGACCTGTGCCACATCCCTGCTTGGGGGCTGATGATCAAGTCGCCCACACGTTAGGTTTGCGGCAGAGCCAGTTTCTATTGGATGCATTTCATGTCTCAGAGGCAAGAATCTGAACCGCACCTGTGCCTCACAGTCCTTTCTAGTTTCTAGTTCACTTACTCTTCGGGTTTTGAGTAGTTTGCCCAAAGTTTAGTACAGTCCTACATGTGGGATCTCAATCATTGGGACTGTTGCTCTGATTTTTCTCTTTCAAATGGTTGAAGGAACACTTGATTTCCCTTGAGAGTAAAAGAATGAAAGTATTCACAGCACCTTCCTTGCCCAGGGGGAAGAGTAAAAGCAGGCAGTCATTTTCACAGTTAATATAGTAAGATTCTAAGAAGTGTAAACTTGCTTTTCTCACCATCGTTGAAAATACCCTACTCAGGTTTCTTAATTACTTCAGGGAATCTAGTCACTTCTGTACTTTGGGGACACTAGTAGCTGGACTTGTTCTGTCCAGAGATGACATACAGTTGGATGGTTTGAGCTGCCAGAACTCAAAGGATGGGCTTCATGCCGACGAACCATTAAATTGGCCACCACTTTGAACTGTCTATACAGTTACTCTTTTTCCATCATCCTGATTCCCCTTCATTTTTGTGGGACTAAGGGTAACACGGAGCAGCTTTAGGCTTTGTGTTCAAGGCCAGAATCATTCCCTGTGCACCAGCACGGTCTACAACACCAGGGCTGCCACTGACAGTTGTGCAGGCTGTGCACTGCACAACTCTCAGGGGTACAACTCATATTCATAGTCTATGTGAAGAGAGACCCAGAGTTGTGCCATGATCCACAGAGCAGCTCTTCACAGCACCCCTAGGAGAAACCAAAGACCGGGTCACCCTGAGGGAGGTGCTAATGGGCACAACTAGCATTAAGTCTCAGGGGTCACAGATCCAGTGTCTCCAGAGGCCTGGCAACTCATATAAATGAGTAAAGCAGGTTGTGTATAAGAAGTAGGACATTGGGGCTTCCCTGGTGGCGCAGTGGTTGAGAGTCTGCCTGCCGATGCAGGGGACACGGGTTCATGCCCTGGTCTGGGAAGATCCCACATGCTGTGGAGCGGCTGGGCCGGTGAGCCATGGCCGCTGAGCCTGAGCGTCTGGAGCCTGTGCTCCGCAACGGGAGAGGCCAAAACACTGAGAGGCCTGCGTACCGCAAAAAAAAAAAAAAAAAAGTAGGATGTGGTGGGGCAAGCAGCTGCTCCACAGAAAGACATTCAAGTTCAACATAAAAAACAAATAGACATACACACTACTGTATATAAAATAAACAACAAGGAAGCTAGGGTAGCTTTATTGATACCAGTCAAAATAGACTTTAAGACAACGTTATTTGCACAGGGAACTAGATTCAATATCTTGTATTGAGCCTATAATGGAAAAAATTCTGAAAAACAATATATATTCATAAATATAACTGAATCACTTTGCTATTCACCTGCAACATTGTAAATCAACTATTCTTCAATTTTAAAAAATCCATCTATACCCCCCCAAAAAAAACAAAAATAGACAGGGGGTCAGAGGGGGCACCAGATCCAGTCCCCTGTTAAGAAATGTCTGCTGTTACCCCTGCAGAGCAGGAAAGTGGCAAAGTGAGGGCTACATAGGCAGTTTCACATGAGTATTCTTTGTTATGTACCCAAGTGAAGGGCTCCATTACTCCTCCTCACACCACTGTCAAGTAGAAAGATCCTAATACTAGAAACAAAAGGACAAATCAGTTGAAGATAATGTAATTGGGGCTGGAGGAGGGAGGGATGCTTATGTACCAAGTGATGTGGGAAGGCCAAGAAATGGCAGCTGTGGTGTGACTGGTGATCCTGAGCTGCATTAATGGGCAGATACTTAACCCGTCATTAGGTGAGAGGATAAATATAAAAGACTATGTTTAAACTGGTTGGCGTTCGTCAAATTTAAGACTCTTCTTCTCTTGAGGGGCAGCAAGTGTGCCTTTGTATTTACTTCAACTCTAGAATTCTCTGAAAATATCTAACAAACTTCCAATTATCCCAAATGGTTTTAGGAAGGGGGTGGAGTTTACAGTTAATTTATTAGCTGTATCTGTTTGAGAGTCACCTCATATATGTTTTCTACTAATTTCCAAAAAAAATAGATTACATTAAAATATATTTACAAATGAAAACCATAATTTATGTAATTTAGTCTCTCTACCATGACTGCGGGCCCCATCTGGAGACGCCCTGGACCTTGTGCTGTAAACCCTGGCCTGCCCCCCAGTTAGCTCTGTGATCCTGATCTAGTCACTTAACCTCTCTGAGCCCCAGTTCTTACCTGTAAAAACCTCTAAAATGCTGAAGCCCTTAAATTATTTATCATAATACAATACCAAGGCAGTAAAACCTAACCTAAACATTTCTTTTTAGGTCAAATCCCTGATAATCACTTATTTCCTTGGCACTGGGCACTCTTTGAAGTAAGAGTGTGTAGATGCCACACAAAAGTCTGCTGTTTGACCTTTTGATTGTTCGTGTTCCAGTTAAGTGAGAGTTTGCTAAGTGTTGATTTTCTTTCTAGTTGTGTAAAATGATTTCTGTTCCTACATCATCTGCATTTCCAAATAATTAAAACATTCTGGTTCTTCATGTACCTGAAACCTTCAGATATAACGAGACACTTTTTTTTTTCCTATGAAACGTGAATTCGTATTGTCAGTAACCCAGCTCGAGTCATCCTGCTGATGGGCGTGCAGGCCAGCCCCCACGTGGCATTTTCCTTTGTGGGTCTGTAATTGTTTCTGAGGCCTCCTTCCAGGAGCCTCTGCCTCTGCTCAGAGGCCCCTCCTGGGGCCCCAGGCGCTGGGCATTGTTTTCTCTCCTTGCTGTGTGCACGCTGAAAGGTCCTTGCAGGCTCTCAGATGCTGTCCCACTTAGCTCAGTGAATGACTTCATAGAATTTGAATTAAGTGGTGAATAAACAAACATCCCAAACACTACCTTGGAAAGTAGCTGCATAGAACTCACTGGCATTTGGTTCATATGATGTAAGAAAAAGCATTTGATTAGCTCCTTGGAAATCTTTAAACTTCATCATAAGCCATCACGAATTCAAATCACCTTCCGGCCCGGTCCCAGCCTTGATCACGCTTGGCTTACCTCTGCGCTCCCTGCCCGGGCAACTGCTGAGCTTCACAGGGGCCGGCATGGCTGAGTCTGAAAGCTCCGTCCGTGGGTTATGTTTCTTTTTTTTTAATATTTATTTATTAATTTGGCTGTGCTGAGTCTTAGTTGCGCGTGCGGGATCTTCGTTGCAGCACACGGGCTCCTCAGTTGCAGCATGCGAACTCTTAGTCGCGGCACGCATGTGGGATCTAGTACCCTGACTAGGGATCGAACCCGGGCCCCCTGCATTGGGAACACGGAGCCTTAGCCACTGGACCCTCAGGAAAGTCCCTGAAAGCTCTGTCTTTGGACTAGGAAACTTCCAGATACAAACCGCTGCCCTTCTCACTCCCCTGCTTTGTCAGTTTAGGCCAAACCCGGCTCCAGCCTGCAGCCGCTGTCCACTTGTGCCGTTCTAGCCCCATGCCCTGACTCCCGGTGGGCAACGCCGTTACCCACAAAGTAGAGCCGACCAGAGTTCCGGTGTAGCCTCTCAGCTGAAAACGGGAGAGACAAAAATAGAGGCCTCCTCCTGGAAGTCAAGGAGTCATGGAGTTGTCTTGCTTTTTTTTTCTTTTCCTAAACTGGCATGACAGATTGTCCCTAGGATTTCTGTGACTTGAGTGTTGGTTCCTCATGGAAAAGCACATCCAGGGATGTGTGTCAGCAAAACGCAGGAGATAAGGCATTGTCCTTGGTACTTCTGTTCGTGATGAAACAGGTCATTTGGTTTGTAATAGCAGGTGTATTCCGTGTTAAGAGATGAAGAGAAAGTGGGTCGTGTACCAAGCGGGGCAAGGCCCTTCTTGCACTGCTCCTTCGGATTCAAGCTGCCTCAATGAACACCTCCTCAGCTATGGTCATAGAGACCACTTAGGCTGGATGCCGGCCATGCTGGAAGTGGCATTGCAAGCATGATGTTAAGGTTATGGTGTGTCAAGTACAGAGGGCAGGAAAGGGGTGCAGCTTTGCCCATCAACCCCATTCTGATGGGCTGCTCGACTCCCACCCAGAATGCTAGGGAAGAGCGGCTGAAAGGAGGTTATTGCCAAGGTCTATTATCAGAAAGTCAAAAGATAACAAGTGTTGGCCAGGATGTGGAGAAAAGGGAACCCTTGTGCACTGTGGTAGGAACGTAAATCAGTAGAGCCACTGTGGAAAACAATATGGAGGTTCCTCAAAACATTAAAAATAGAGCTACCATACGATCCAGCAATCCCGCTTCTGAGTCTATATCCAAAGGAAACAAAATCACTATCTCAAAGAGATGCCTGCACTCCCATATTCATTGCGGCATTATTCACAATTGCCAAGACATGGAAACAACCTGAGTGTCTGTCAGCAGATGAATGGATAAAGAAGCCGTGGTCTGTATATAAACACACACATACATACACACAAGTAAATATTATTCAGCCTTTAAAAAAAGAAGGAAATCCTGCCATTTGCAACACGGATAAACCTGGAGGAAATTATGCTAAAGTCAAATAAACCAGACAGAGAAAGACAGATATTGCATATTCTCACTTATATGTGGCATCTAAGGAAAAAAAGTCAAACTCATAGTAACAGAATTGAATGGTGGTTACCAGAAGCTGGAGGGTAGTGCAAAAGGAGAAAGGTTGATCAAAGGGTACAAACTTTCGGTTATAAGATGAATAAGTTCAGGAGACCTGATTACAGCATGGTGAGTGTAGTTAATAATAACGTATTATGGGAACTTCCCTGGTGGTGCAGTGGTTAAGAATCCGCCTGCCAATGCAGGGGACACGGGTTCGAGTCCTGGTCCGGGAGGATCCCACATGCCGTGGAGCAACTAAGCCTGTGCACCACAACTACTGAGCCTGCGCTCTAGAGCCCGCAAGCCACAACTACTGAGCCCATGCTCCACAGCTACTGAAGCCCGCGCGCCTAGAGCCCATGCTCTGCAACAAGAGAAGCCACCGCAATGAGAAGCCCGCGCACCGCAACAAAGAGCAACCCCCGCTCGCTACAACTAGAGAAAGTCCTGCGCGGCAACGAAGACGCAATGCAGCCAAAAATAAATAAATTTATATTTTAAAAAATAATAATAATGTAATATATACTCGAAATTCTCTAAGAGAGTAGATCTCAAGAGTTCTCACCACACACACAAAGGATAACTATGGGATGTGACGGCTATGCTATTTAGTTTATAATGGTAATAATTTCACAGTGTACACATATGTCAAAATGTCGCATTGTATACCTTAAATACATACAATTTTTATTTGTCATAAATAAAGAAACGAGAGGGGGAGCTTGTTGCCAAGCCTCTGGCACCTTTCTTTGGGCTTGTCTCCCGGGTCCTCTCACTCTATAGAGAAGGGGAAGGGTTCACGCAGGGAATGCTGTAGGGTAGAGGTATGTATGGCCCCTTAGGCAGAACTTATGCTTTCAGAGGTAAAAATATATTTCAGACTTCTGCTCTCTCACTGTCTCTATCTTTTGCTTCCCCTCTATCTTTCTCTTTCTCTCTCTCTCCCAACATTTTGTGACAAACCTTGTTTTTGCAGTGCCAAACAAAAGGGAAAACTGACCCAGAGGGACTTTGGAAACACAGCATTTGTTGTGAAGTCTCCACCACAGGGTATAGTAAAGAATGTTCCTGCCGTAGTACTGCGGAGCACAGAGGCCAGCAAGGAAATTATGGAATCTTCTTGTCTGAAAGTTTTTAGAGGCTATGAAAGCTGTTAATGTCTCTGGAATGGCTTAGGCCCAGTTTTTGAAAGAAGCAATAAGACAGTTGTGACTGTCTTTGGACAGTCCTTTCAGGATGTCATACTACAGAAAGTACTCAACGCTCAGCATTCTGAGCCTGTGTGTGACTCTAGGGGGAGGGAAGGTTTGGTGGGAAGCAGGGGGTGAGGTCTCTGGGAAGTGGCATGACCAGGGATAAGAAGTACAAAGCACTCCCCCACCCCAAAGCACAGAGCCCACCCTTTAGCATCCCCTCATTTATCACCTAGACAAAACTCAGAGGAACAGGTCAATTTTAGGAACTGAGGAACGTCAGCCATGAGAGGCTGGGAAAACCATAATCAGGACCTTGCCACTAACTGCATATGGGGTCTTGAGCAAGCCGGTCGACCTCTTTGAGCTTCTGTTTCTTCATTCATTCAGCAAATATTTATCAAAGGCTGTACCAGGGGGCGCTGTTCTAGGTGCTGGGTGAACGTAGTGAACAAAACAGACCTTACCTTCCAGAGGAGGAGAAGGAGAGACAGAAAATAAATAAATATAACATGGACTTTGTTAGATGCCATTGAGGAAAATAAAACAGGGAAGGGGGTTAAGGAACGTCAGGGTTCAGGTATGGCAGTTTTAACTAGGGTGGTCAAGAAAGGCCTGTTTGGGGGATGACTTTTGTAGAAAGACCTGAAGAAGGTGAGGGAGACAGCCATGGAAAAGGAAGGAAAAGGAAGGAAAAGGCCCTGGGGATGGAGTGGACCTGGCCTGTTTGACACACGGTAGCAGCATGAGCGAAAGGTCGATAGGAGGAAGCACGTCAGAGAATTACTGGGGCAAGGCTGTGCACCTTTTGGATACATTACCTTTCCTTGGAATGAGCTAGGAGGGCATTGGAGGTTTTCCCAGGAGAAGATAATTTTGACTGTGTGAAAATAGATTGAAAGAGGACAGGGGCAGAAGCAGGAAAAACAGTTAAGATGCTGAGGCAACAAACCAGGCATGATCTGATGGCCTGGACCAAGGTGACAGCAGTGCAGTGGTGATCAGTGTCAGATTCTGGTAACATTTTTTTTTAAGTTTGCAAACTTCTGTTTGTTTGTTTGGCTGTGAGGCTTGCGGGATCTTAATTCCCCGACCAGAGGTCGAACCCGGGCCCCCTGCAGTGGCAGCGTCGGGTCCTAACCACTGGACCGCCAGGGAAGTCCCTCTGGTAATATTTTGAAGGTAGAGCTTATGGGATTATCTTATAGATTGGATGTAGGATGGAAGAGAAAGATAAGAGTTAAGGATAACTCCAAGGTTTAGGGCCTAAGCTGTTGGAAGGATGGAGTTGCCGTTATCTGGGATTGGTGAAGAGTGAGGGAAATAGGTTTCAGGTGGTGGAAGTGGGGCAGGATTAGGAGTTCTATTTTGTACATATTAAGTTTGAGAAGCATGTTAGCATCTAAGTAGAGATGTCTACTACACAGTAGGATATACATGGCTAAAATTCATGGGAGAAATCTAGCTTGGAGATAGAAGTTTTAATACCAGAGTATTGGGGATATTGAAAACCCCAAGACCAGATACAAATACCAAGTGAATAAGTGTAGACAGAACAAACAAAAGGAGAGAGAGGTCTTAGGATTGATCCTTGGGTCTTTTCAGAACTAAGGGGTCAGGGAGAAAAAGATGAGGCAGCAGGGTAAACCAAGAAAGAGTAACTATTGAAGTAGAAGGAAAAGCAAAAAAAAGTTTGGTGTGTTGGAAGCCAGGTAAAGAAAGGTGGAGAGAGTAATCAGCAATGTCAAATGATGCTGATAGGCAGCTAAGGTGAAGGCTGAAAATTGACCATTCAGCAATTTGGAAGCCATTCGTGATTTCATTGAGCGCTTTGGGAAAGCAATAGGAGCAAAAACCAATTGGGCTGTGTTCTAGAGAGAAGGGAAAGGGAAGGATTTGAAGAAGCTCATGTAGGCTACATTTTTGAGGCCTTTTGAGTTAAAGGGAGCAAAGAGGTGAGCCAGTAACTGGAGGGAAATAGAGTCAAAAGAGTTTTCCTTTGGGCTTCTTTTCTAAGTAGGAAGAAATTCCAGCACACTTGCCCTCGATGGTAAAGGTGATCAATATTCACTCATATCCAATTTTCCTCTCTTTCCTGCACACACAGGAAGACCACATTTACAATCAGGTTTGCTGGGTAACTAGATCTAACCAATAAAACGTGAGTGGGAGTCATGTGTCACTTCTAGCCCGAGGCAGTTAAAAGTAAGTGTGAGGGGCTTCCCTGGTGGCGCAGTGATTGGGAGTCCGCCTGCCGATGCAGGGGACATGGGTTCGTGCCCCGGTCTGGGAAGATCCCACATGCCATGGAGCGGCTAGGCCCGTGAGCCATGGCCGCTGGGCCTGACGCATCGGGAGCCTGTGTTCCGCAATGGGAGAGGCCGCATCAGTGAGAGGCCCGTGTACCGCAAAAAAAAAAAAAAAAAAAAAAGTGTGAGTTCTTGGTGTTCTTTCACATCCATTGAACTGGTGTCAGAGAACTCCTAGGTGGTGGAACCAAAACCCAGATTCTTTTTTAGAGATTTATGTTTTATTTTATTTTATATCTTACTTTCCAAAAATAAATTTTAAAAAAAACAATCAATTAAAAAAAAACTTAAACACTAATCCAGCTGAAACACAATTAATTCCATTTTTGCCTGTTTCCTTCCAATATTCTCTTTATGTATACACATTTTAAATGGCTGCAGTCATAGAATTGCAAGATTATATATTGCTTTTTATTAGTTAACATCAGAATATCATATAATCTTCCCGTGTCCACTCATATTCCATTCCATGCATAATCTTTGCAATTGCAGTTTTAATAACCAGACTATTCAATTGCATAATCATACCATAATTTACCTTATTCTCTTTGTCGAACATTTATTTTTTAAACATAGCTAGTGAACATATTTTAGCATTTAGGGTTATTTAGTGTTTTTAGCTTCTGTTTTATCCTTTATTTAAGAAATAATGTGGGAAATAGTTTAAGATCATTGAGTTCAAGTGTGAATATCATTATTGCTCTTATATACTTCTGTATTAATATCAAAAGGGTTTGTAGAAACTTACAGTGCCTACATGAATAAAAAAGGAGGAGTCAGTTTATCATACAGCCCAGATTCTTGAGTCACTGTTGGAAGAGAGCCATCTGACTCGCATCAGGCTATGACATGAATGAGGACTTAACCTTTATGTTAGGCCATTAAGACTTGGTGTTTATTTGTTTGCACAGCAAAGCCCATCCTGACTCATACTTGGGCGGATGGGAAAGTTCCAAAAGAGACAGAAAACTTGCTGACATGGCAGACAGAAGGCCGGTCGCTAAAAGAATGCTCTTGAGGACTTGAGAGAGGATAGGATCTCCTGAGCAAGTAGTAGGCCAACTCAACTCAGCAAGGCTCATCCTTCTGGACGTTGATGGAGTTGACCTGGATGATCTCTGGAGACCTAGGCTGTGCTACAGGTTGATGGTCTTGGAATTTTTCTAGGTTCCTGCTGGAGGGAGAGAAGAAAAATCCTGCAGGTCAGAACGAGAGGAGAGATGTTTGGATTGAGAGGTAGGGAAAGACCAGGGAGATGGGAGGCAGATTGGTCTGGAAAGGAGAGAATCATCTGACTTCAGAAGAGGCGTGAGCTCACTTGTCTTCTTTTTGTTTGTAAATCCACCCTGACTTTTCCCATATGGTCTTAGAGTTCATCGGAGATGACAGTTCAAGAGCTGTAGAACCACTGTGCTATTTGATAACCTAGAACATAGACAGATTGTAGAAAATGCAGATCATTGCTCTGTAACGATTTCAGGAGGATCTTGAAAAAAATTATTATTATTTAATGACCTCAATTTCCACATGAGTATGCAGGGAATAACAATACAGGGCACCAGTTTGCCTTTCAGGGCTGCTCTTCAGATTAATGAAATGTGATAAGTTAAACTTCTTGGAAGGATGGTACCACATAAACAGTAGGTGTTATTATTCCCGTGAAAGGAAAGCACAGTCGTCTCTGATGAAATGGCTCTTACCTCAGACTCTTCATTAAAAGCTGTGGTGCAAGTTTCCAAGTTGCATTGGTGAGACATGGTAGCAGATGAAAAAAAAAAAGAAAGCAAAAGAAGTCAAAATATCCCAGGTAACGACTTGCCGGCAAGTAAGAAGTTTTCAAGTCCTAGAATCGTGCTGATGAGTCTGAACTGCCTAAAGGCAGAACTTATTTATAGTAACACAAAGGTGACTTCCAGCCCTGAAATCTGGGCCTCCGCCTCAGATGGGGGCGCAATAAAGCAAAGCCGTGAAAAGGGGAGCTAATACTATTGTGATTCCATCTCTGAAGGCTGCTCAGTGGTGCTGCTACACAGGGAGGGAAATCTGGTGTGAAAATAGCCACAGCAATAGCTGATTTTAAAACTGGAATATATAAGCTATTTCCAAACCTCTTACATTTCTAAATCCTGAGGCCAGTAAGTCCTATTTAAAGAGCTTTATGCAGAGGTGCATCCCTCTTTTGGAATAGTAGAGGAGTTGAGTGGACAAAAACTTAGACCTTTCGAAGAATTATTTTTAAGTGACCTGATTTCAAAGGCAGTTTTAAGGCTTTCTTTCACTTTACCTGTTTCACCCTGTATAGTGTAGGATGACCACAGTAATCAACATTTTTAAATGTATTCATAACAAAGCCTTTGACAGTAAAGTTGTTTGCATTAAATTTTATAAAAGTAGGCACCAGTGTATCTATTCATTTCAAGACCCTTCTCTATATATGAATTAAATGTCCCTTACGCTTCTTAGTTTGCTCTGTTATGGAATCGCTTAGCTATTTCAGTTGAAATCAGCAATAGATTTAAAGACAGAGTTCAGAGCTGTAAAGTTCCTCACTTGATCAGGAATCGTACATATTATTTTTGTCATATTTAATCATGGAACCCAGGCCTTTAACAGGGTCCTTAATTAAACTTTTAATTCATGATGTTAAATAGCACTTGGGAGGGTTTTTTAAAAATTATTTCCACGTCCCATCCAGATTACCAAAAATATAAAAATAAATAAAGGTATGATGGACATAATGGCTGTTAGCCAAGGGTACTGTAGGTCATGCCCACATGAGCTGGCAGCAAGCTATTGTCCAATTAGCATGACTTTATCGATGCAGAGTAATCACTCCGTTCATGACTGAGTCACTAGTGATGGAGTGGTACTTCCCTTGAGCCAGTACTTCTTCGAGTAGGTTTCTTGTTCACTATTACCTGCCCTACTTTGCCAATAAAAGAACAGGACCATTTAGGCTGGAAGCCGAACAGAAGAGAAACAGTGATTATAGATCTCATTTCTCTTTGCTTCCTGAAAACTGAGATTGCAATTACACAGTGAAAGCATGGGGTGTTTTTTAAAATGAGTTACAAGAAAATACAGTTTCCGCACCAAAATACTCAAGAGCTGGAATCCAAGAGTCGGTTTTGATTCTGTCTTTTCTTTGGCAGCTCTCACACTGAGCTCAAATGGGAGGATATCAGTAGAGTTACCTAATCATCGTAATGGATTCGCATTCCATTGAAAAACTTGGAACGTCCCCAAACTGCTTCAGGTTTCAGCTCTATTGTTGGGGTGTCCGTGACATTTCTGGTAGGTGTGCAGTTCTACACAAGCAGACAGCTTTTGAAAGGGGCCCTTCTTCTGGTGAGAGCACCTGGAATCTTGGTTGAACAAGCTGTAAACCAGGAAACTGATTCAGGAATTCCTTAATCAAAGGGATCATATCCAGGCGTTGGGGTGACGTGTGGTTGTCTGTAGGAAAGGCTGTTCTTAGAAGCACAAAGAAAGTAAAATAGTTGTTGGCACTCGTCAGTTAATACCTTTCTGTTTATTTTCTTGTTTGTTTTCTTAATCAAATCACGGGCTAGACAAAGGGTTGGGTTGGTTTTGCTTTCAGGAGTGGGGCAGTTAAACAGCCACACTTTTGGTTTCCTGATATTTCAGAAGTGTTCCTTTTCCCATTAACTTGGTGCACATAGTAAGATGTTTCACTTTGCCCTAGACCCCTCAGATACGTTGACAGTCTCTCTCACTGACAGTGGCGCCTCTTCCGGGCTCGCTGGTGATGCAGTGAGCTGTACTGTCTGAGCTGGACTTCTGTGTGCAGCCTGGCAAAGGCTGTGTGTGAAAAAGTGAGTGCATTCAGCACCCTGGGTGGGATGGAGCCAGGCCTTCCATGTGAGCACATTTTTGGACTGATTGGCAGCAGGGAGAAATACTGGCAGCTGTTCCCAAGCAAGCCAAAAAGTTGGCCCGGGGATGGAAAAAAAAAATGCTGGGATTTAGCCAACGGAAGATTCCTGCGTTTAGAAGAAAATCAAAGGAGGGATACAGAAGGTCACAATGACAAACCTCCAGCTGGTTAAGTCACAACTATTTCATTTTGTCTTCTGCTGTATAAAGGATAGTATTACTTCTCATTGCCACTCATTTTTTCCCGATTCTTTATTTCTGAGTCTTCATTTTTGTTCTCTTGATTTCTTTATTTTTTTAATTCTCTAGATACAAAATCAAATGACAGATTATTCCTCCTAAAAGTAGTGCGTGGGCGATGTTATTTGCAGAGGCAGTATCAACAACCAGAATTGAATAGAACTGTCAGAGAGCAGTAGCCACACGCGTGTGTTCCAAGCCATGCTGAGTGATGCAGGTTGGAGTGGAACCCGACCACATTCTGTGTGAAGATCACCTCAAAGATCTGTCCAGAGAGACCCTCTGACACCTCACAACTTATCTATTATTCTTGTTTTATTAGTTACTAAAAGAGAAGGGTGGGAAAAACGGGAAAGTTCCTAAAAGGCCAGGAAAATGTCTGCTGAAAGATAGGATCCTCAGCGGTCTTGCCATGTAAAGGTGAGCACTCTCGTACCACGGGAGACATTTGCATATTTGATGTCATTCTTCCTTCCAATGAACACCTTAGACTACGTGCGAATATTCTTTCTGCCAAGTAGAGCTGTTGTAGCCCAGGAATTAAATTGTACCCTACAAATAGGAAGGTGGAAAGATTAAAAATGTGGACCACCAAAATTTGGGGGTAAGAGAGATGCAGGATTCTAAGAGAAGACGTTTGAAGCACACCTTTTGTAACTCTGAGGATTTTGGGGGGGCGGTGAGTTAAATCCATCAGATTCGCAAGATACTCACGGAAATGTGATGACCTTTCAAAGCTCTGTTTAACAAAGTCTCTCCATGCCTCCTGTTTGAGGCTGTTACAGTAGATGTCAACCAGATATGCTCACTTGCTAACAGAAGAAATAGTATACTGGCTACGTGGGGGTGGATTTCAGCTCTATTAAAGGAGAATTTGATAACAGTGCAAGATGCTAGACACTGCGGTAGGGTAGAAACAAACACACAATTACCTTCAGAGGAGGGGTGTGTGTGTGTGTTTAAAGGACAAAGGGGTCAAGGGACTTCCCTGGCGGTCCAGTGGTTAGAACTTCGCCTTCCAATGCAGGGGGTGCGGGATCAATCCCTGGTTAGGGAGCTAAGATCCCACATGCCTCACAGACAAAAAACCAAGCAGAAGCAATATTGTAAAACAGAAGCAATATTGTAACAAATTCAATAAAGACTTTAAAAATGGTCCACATCAAAAAAATCTTAAAAAAAAAAAAAAAGGACAAAGGGGTCTAAAGGACAAGATGGCTTAAGTACAGCACTTCATAGAAGCAGAGGAATGGAACACATGACCCTTTTCTAGATCATTTCTTTTGGGGGGTTAACTTAGAAATATAAGACAAAACCATCTCCTCCAACGAGCTTACAAGATAGTTGAAGAATCAAGACAAACCATAGACGTCAAAGGTGTAAACGATTCAAGAGCATTTGCTGTAGATGCCATGTTACGTGTTAGCCGTCGTTTGTGCCGCAGAGCTTCTGATCTGGGGGAGGACAGGATTTTCCTTCCATCTCCTACAATCACCTAAAACTAACACTCACAGGATTGATCAGACTTTCTTAGGGAACAAGTGGGGAGAGAGCCTCCAGGAAAAGACACTGGCACGACAGAGGCCCCAAAAGAAGCAGTCACAGGGCCTTGAGGAGCCAGCTCTGATTAGCACAAAGAGTAGATTTGGGGAAATAATTCAAAATATGGTAAGATTACATGGAGCCTTCCTAGGAAAACATAAGGTTTAGACCAAAGAATTTAATCTTGATGGAGTAAGCAATAGGAATTCACTGAAACGTTGTGAGCCAAAAAGTGACAGGATGAAAAAGAATTTAAGGAATAACTGTCTAGCAATGGAATGTTGGATGGATGGGACAACAAACGACTCCAGACGGAGGGCACAGCCAGGAAGCTCACCCTGCGCCCAGCATGAGCTGATGAAGGTATGTGCCTGGTGAAGAGCTGGGAGATGCCAAAGACCGAGTGTGGGACTCATCAGTGGGAAAAGAGGCCATCCAGCCTTGATATATATCTGTAGTGTTTTATAAGTTCCCAAGGCACCATGAGTGCAAAGCTGAAGATACAGATGTGAGGAACAAAGGCCCATAGGTGGTGGCTGAGACCACCAGGAATTGCCGATCCCTTTCAGAAAAGAGAAGAGAAAAATGGTCGGGGGCTAGATTGAGCTCCTATACTTAAACTCCCATTGCTGGTTCCTCTAAGAATGAAGTCTACTCTGGATGTCTGGTTTTAAGGTTACTTTCATTTATTTGGGAAATATTTAAGCCCCCAAAATTTATCAGACTGAGGATACATATAGAGGTGCTCCCTAAATTACCTTTTAAGGAGTATGCCTTCCAGGTGATATTGTGAGCATCATGCCTTACTTAGCACACATGGATACAAGGACCTTCAAGGAGATACTAAATTTCTGGAGGACAAAGCCTCTAAAAATACCTCAAGGGGGGCTTCCCTGGTGGCACAGTGGTTGAGAGTCCACCTGCCGATGCAGGGGACGCGGGTTCGTGCCCCGGTCCGGGAAGATCCCACATGCCGCGGAGCGGCTGGGCCCGTGAGCCATGGCTGCTGAGCCTGCGCGTCCGGAGCCTGTGCTCCGCGATGGGAGAGACCATAACAGTGAGAGGCCCGCGTACCACAAAAGAAAAAAAAAAATACCTCAAGGGTATTTGTAATCCAGTGCCACATACTTTAAAGTGTCAGGAACAGATTCAGGCAAAGGTGATCACTTCTGGTTAAAACCATTATGATGAATGTTTGCTGGACATTACTATAGTAGCTAAGCAACACACACGGACACAAAGTAACAACACACACACACGCTCTACCCACAAACCCAGGCAGGGGTCAGTCTGAGCGTCACTCCTGGTGAGTCACCTAGGTGTTAGATATCTTCTGATGATATTCATGAAATAGACACTCTCCCCAGTGATGTGTTCCGTGTGTAACTTGACCTCATAAAGCCTTTAGATATAACTTCCAGTTAGAGGAAAACCAATGATTACAAAACCAAGCCTAACAACACCATGAGGGAGCAACGGGGCAAATCCAGAAGGTGGGTTGTTCTTCAGGACAAATGGCCTGATTTCTTCAATAAGTCAGTGTCATAAAAATGGGACTATGCTAAATTAAACAAGAGTTAAGGGATTTAAAAACTAGATGCACTATGTGGTCCTGGAGTGGTTACTCGTTTGGATAACCAGTTAGAAAGGACTTTTGGGGGGAAATTGGAAAAATCCAAATGTGGTCTGGGTATTAGGAGAAATTTTCCTGAAATGGAAAAGTGGTAATAATTGGAAAAGGAAGACTGAGAAACAATAGATCTTGCATGATCTCGGTTTGGTTAAAAAATACAAATTGGGGCTTCCTTGGTGGCGCAGTGGTTGAGAGTCCGCCTGCCAATGCAGGGGACGCGGGTTCGTGCCCCGGTCCGGGAGGATCCCACATGCCGCGGAGCGGCTGGGCCCGTGAGCCATGGCCGCTGAGCCTGCGCGTCCGGAGCCTGTGCTCTGCAACGGGAGAGGCCACAACAGTGAGAGGCCTGTGTACCAAAAAAACAAACAAACAAACAAAAAACAAATTGGAGTGTGTGTGTGTGTGTTTGTGTGGGGTGTGTGTGTATCTAAAGGAGCCAAAGGACCTGTGCTAAAGTGTTAAGAGTGGTGACCTGTGAATGGTGGAAATGTGATGGGTTTTGTTTTGCTTGTCTGCATTTTCCAATTTCCTACCGTGTACATTATTACATTTCTGTAGTAATAAAAAGGTTATTTGGGGGCTTCCCTGGTGGCGCAGTAGTTGAGAGTCCACCTGCCGATGCAGGGGACACGGGTTCGTGCCCTGGTCCGGGAAGATCCCACATGCCGCGGAGCGACTAGGCCCGTGAGCCATGGCCGCTGGGCCTGCGCGTCTGGAGCCTGTGCTCCGCAACGGGAGAGGCCACAACAGTGAGAGGCCCGCGTACCGCAAAAAAAAAAAAAAAAAAAAAAGGTTATTTGAACAGTTCAGTGGATAGAAGTGAAGGAGGGAATGAAGATTGGGTGGAGTGTGGAGCATAATACTGGAAAAAGTACAACTCCGCAGTATGGCATTACACGTGATTTCAAAAACTTCTGTGGCCCCATCGATTTTCTTCCTAGAAGCACCAATGCTGCACCAGTGCTCCCTGGTCCCTTCCTTCCAGCTCCGGGCCCTCCGTTCTCCTAACTAAGAGACTAGGGTCCTTAACTAGGACCAAAGAAACTTGCACTCACAGTCTCATTAGTTAAATGAAAATCAACCCAAAAAGCAATAAAGAGAATAGATTTCTTCTAGTTCCTTCTTATTAAAAGTGTGAGACCTTTTTTCGTATTTAAATTTACCTTGATCATTGAAACCTACAGGTGCTCTTCCTTCCTATATGTTCTCTAGTGTTGCATCTCTGGAAATTACTAGTGTTATTTTCAGTGAAAATAGCTCAGATGTTTTCCAAGACTCTGACCCTCTGCGTCCGCAGATAGAGAAGGAAATTCTCACCATCTAGTCGAATCTTGTACAACTATGAAGGAAGTAGCAGATGTGGGAAGTGCCACTCTTTTCGTGTTACCCTGGTCTACAGGTACTGAAATTGAAGACAAGGAGAGTCCTTTCATGAATATTTTCAAACCTATGTAAATATCTACAAATGCATGCTTTGGAAGTTACTCAATCAGCTTACTTCAGGCTTAGGTTATATACTGAATACCTCCAGATAGCTGCTCTTTCAAGGATGTGTCAGAATGTTCAATAGGAAGGACATGTTTTTGTACTAATCAGTTGGATGATGACATTTTCAAAAACCAAGAGTAAAAGACGCTGCTTCCATCCCCAACTGAGCTTTGTTAAAAAAGGACAATCATAAAGCCCCTGGATCCTGGAAAGCCTGGACCACTGGGGGACCTGCAGGAATGAGGTAGTTTCCCTCCATCATGCCCAAAGTCTGGAAGAAGACAACTGACACGTGTGTGATTAAGATTTCAGAAGAGGGCTTCCCTGGTGGCGCAGTGGTTGAGAGTCTGCCTGCCGATGCAGGGGACACGGGTTCGTGCCCCGGGCCGGGAAGATCCCACATGCCGCGGAGCGGCTGGGCCCGTGAGCCATGGCCGCTGAGCCTGCGCGTCCGGAGCCTGTGCTCTGCAACGGGAGAGGCCACAGCAGTGAGAGGCCCGCGTACCGCAAAAAAAAAAACACGATTTCAGAAGAGTGAGTCAAAATAGAAAGTGATGCTCTAGTGGACCTGCACCTGTAAGTCTCACACTGGTGTTTAAAACAACTTAATGCAGACTGCTTCCCACTCTGTGGTCAACAGAATGCTGGTTCTTCCTTACTTCCTCCTCAGGAGCCTCCAGAAGTATCTTTTTTTTAAAGTTTTTTTACAAGTGATTTTCTCTTAAATCAATCTTTAGCTTCTTTTCATGGGAAATCTATAGTATTTAACTCTTCTAATATCCATGTATTAGTCTGCTCAGGCTGCCATAACAAAATACCACAAAATGGATGGAATAAGCAACAGAAATTTATTTTCTCACAGTTCTAGAGGCTAGAAGTCCAAGACCAAGGTGTCTGCAGGTTTGGTTTCTCCTAAGGCCCCTCTCCCTGGTTTGCTGATGGCCTCCTTCTCGCTGCATCTTCACATGGCCTTTCCTCTGTGCACAGAGAAAGAGAGAGAACACTGGTGTCTTTTCCTCTTCTTATAAGGACACCAGTTCTGTCAGCTCAAGGCCTCACCCTTATGACCACATTTAACCTTAATTACCTCCTTAAAGGCCCTGTCTCCAAATATGGGGAGATGCGGATGAGGATTACAACATACAAATTTGGGGAGACACAATTCAGTCCATAATGACCCACTAAAAAATAATGGGTTTATACAAATAACTGAGCAACATAGGTGCAAAATTATACACATATGTACAACTACACAACTGCTCACTGTGTAACCGTATGGAAGAAAAAAGATCTCCATGGACTGATATGGAGTAATTTCCTAGATATATTTTAGAAGGCAAAAACAAGATGCAGAAGAGTATATACACTAGGTATGGTATGCTTCCTTTTGTTTAAGAAACAAGAGAAAATATGAGTATGTATTTGTAATGCGTATGTATAATTTATAAGTATACACGCACATTTGCATATTTTATTAAAAGAAACACAGAAAAGACAAAAAATTATGAAAAGGTGACCTATGGGAAGTGGGTGAAAACAGAATGAAAAGATTTGAGATGGGAGTGACTTTCTATCATTTTAATTGGTATTGACTTTTGAACCATTTAAATGTTTTTTTTTCATTTAAATGTTTTACATAGTCAAGAAATTAAAATTTAATAAAAAAAGATGAGAAGCAGCAAGCCCTAAAATTTAAAACAAATAGAAAAAAATGAACTCACCGTATATTGAATTGGTTAATTAACCACACAGAATAAAAGAATAAATTAGATTAACTTTTGAACATGGTTCTATGGCTAGACATCCTCTGTGGGATATTCTTCAATACAGCTGGCCTGAACTTTTCAAAAGTGTCGTTGCCATGAAAGACAAAATGATGAGGGACTCTCCTAGGTCAAAGGAAATTAAGTGGGACCAAATACAGTAAGTGATCTTGATTGGCTCCCAGATTTAAAAAAAAAATCTATGAAGGACATCCTTGGAGCAATTTAGAGACTCAATATAGACTGTATATTAGTTTACAACATTATGCCAACATGAGTTTTCTTGGGTAGGAAATTGTTATTTTGGTTATATAGAATGTTCTTGTTCTCAAGATATATATGCTGAAGTATTTAGGAATGAAATTTCATGATTTACTTTCAAGTGGTTTTGGGAAGAAATGTATATATGGAGGGGGTGGGGGTGTTTATCTATAGATAGATAAAGATATAGAGAAGACAGCATACTTTTTTTTTGCTTAAAACACTAGAAGGTATTTATTGGGACAGCTTCAGGCACAGTTTGATCAAGCAGAGCATACAAATTTAGCAAAATTTAACGGTTGATGTATTGAGATTGAAGGTATATGGATGTACATTTCTTTCATCTTTTCTGTAGGTTGGAATTTTCAAGATAAAAAATTGGGAAAAAATAATAGATATGGATTGATTTTGTCATGAAGGTGCTCCGTTCACAAGAAGCATTTACTAAGTACCTACTCTGTGCCAAGCCCTGTTCTAAGTGCTGGGGATGTAGCCGTGAACAAAGACAAAGAATGTTGGAGCTCTCATGGGCCTATATTTTAGTGCAAAAGACAACTAAGAAAACAGATAACTTTAGATTGTGATGAGTGCTAAAAGTAAAATAAAACGAGGTGATGTGATATAGTCATCAAGGGAGAAGCAACATTAGATAGGGTGGCCAGGGAAGGGTTCTCCAAGGAGGAGACTTTGGGGCTGAGACCTGAATGACCAGAAGGAGCCATTTATTCATTGACCAGATTTGCACTGAGCACCAACTGTGTGTGCTCTTCTAGGTACTGGATGTAGCGGGGAACAAAATGCATACACCCTCTGCCTTCCCAGAGCTTACATTCCCATTAGGGGCAACATACAGTAAACAAGAATACGTAAGCTGGTGATCAATGTTATAGGGAAAAATAAAATAGGGAGGGGAGTAGTTAGTGAGGACTGGAGTTGAAATTTTGTTTCGTTTTGGCATTGTAGGTTTTTTTAAATTTTTTTGAAGTATACTTGATTTACAGTGCTTCAGGTATACAGCAGAGTGGTTCAGTTATACGTGTGTGTATGTGTATACATATACACATTCTTTTCCAGATTCTTTTCCATTATAGATTATTACAAGATATTGACTATAGTTCCCTGTGCTATACAATAGGTTCTTGTTGTTTATCTATTTTATATATAGTAGTATGTGTCTGTTAATCTCAAATTCCCAGTTTAACCCTCCCAACCCCTTTCCCCTTTGGTAACCATAAGTTTGTTTTCTATGTCTGTGAGTCTATTTCTGTTTTGTAAATAAGTTCATTTGTATCATTTTTTAGATTCCACCTATAAGTGATATCATATGATGTTTGTCTTTCTCTGACTTACTTCACTTAGTATGATAATCTCTAGGTCCACCCATGTTGCTACAAATGGCATTATTTCATTCATTTGAATGGCTGAGTAATATTCCATTCATCTTCTCTATCTATCTTCTTTATCCATTCATCCATCGATGGACATTTCAGTTGCAAGTTGAAATTTTAGACAGGGCAGTTCGGAAAGGGCTCATGGAGAAGACAACATACAGAGACCGGGTCTAGAGCTGGGGTGTTGGGAGGAGACAGCTAGTGAAGGGCCTGATGGGCCATATTAATGATGTTGGCTTGTACTCAGTGAAAAGGGATCTTCTGGATGGTTCTGGATAGAGCAGTGACATCATCCAACCTATCTTTCTACAAGATGGCTCTGGATGCTGGGTTGAGAGTAGGCTACAAAGGGATGAGGGCAGGAGTAGGGATACCAGCTAAGCGTCTCCTGCAATAATTCAAGCAAGAGGTAGTTTGTAGGAGGGTGGTGGCAGGGGAGAAATGCAAAGGCTTGGAACCTGACTTTATTTTGAGTGCAGAACTGCCAGGACTTCCCACTAGCTGATTGGAAGTAGGATATGAGAAAAAGAAAAGGATCCAAGATGACTGAGGTTTTGGCCCTAAAAACGGGAAGGATGGGAGTTGCCCTGAACTGAGGTGGGAAAGAAAAACTGCCCAAGGAGCAGGTTTGAGAAAGGACGCGAGGGATGGGGTGGGTGGATAGCAGGATCTGGGGGCCGTCAGCAGTCAGGCAGAGGGATAGCAAAAGCTTGAAGATCTACTGAGAGTTTCACCGCAGGCTTGTGCAAGGATAATTAGGAATGCCTTGGGATAAATCTTTTCATAGAAGTTTTTTCATTTACAAATTAACCTTTTGGTAATTTGAGCTCCATCCACTCAGATGAAAAAGTTAACTCCCAGTTTGCACTGTCAGCTGCCTCTAGGAGTCTGGCTCCCACGTGGAGATGCTATAGGAGGTCTCCCTTGTTCTGGGCGTTGGTGAGAAAGGGGGATTTGTGCTGAAGATGTGGCTCTATTCACAGTGACATGTGAGGTGGCGTTGGTGGGAGTGACCCTGCAAGGTTCAGCCGGAGTGTCATAGTGGTTCCCAGACATTTTTTGCCGATGATCCCTTTGACATGCGACTGAATTTCACAGGCTGCCTTTCAGTTTTGAACCCAAATTTCCCTTCCCTCTGTGCCCCTCGCCTGCGTCCGCGAGGGACGCACATTCTAAGCATGTTTCGTTCCTGAAGAGCAGGCTCTGGCAGCTCAGAGACTATTCATTCACATTCCAGTGCCTCTTCTGTGCTCCCTCCAGGATTCCAACAGAGGCTGTGCTTAAAATAATGAGGCTTTATTTATGCAGATTCTTCCCCCCCCCCAGAAAGATGCTGAGAGCTTTTCATGAGAATTCTTGAAGAATTGCTGAGGTTCCGTGGACTTCAGAAAGTGTGCTTGAAATGGGGACTCTGACAGTTAGGGCCCCCAGTAAGGCTTATTGATGGAGAGAATGGACCTTGAACCCACACTGTCGCGAGGACCCTCTCTCTGCAGCTGTAACAACATCCTGCCAACCGCAGTCCAGCCCAAGACAACACTCCGGGGACCTCCCTTTCTAGCCAACACCAGAAAAAGAAGCGGGGTGGACTTGCCCTCTCCCTCTCCTTCTTTATACCTTCTCTTCTTACCTCCCTGTGTTTGTTTAAAAGCCATATCAGTCACAAAAAGCCAAATACTATATGATTCCACTTAAATGAAGTATCTAAAGTAGTCAGATTCATAGAAATGGAAGTAGAATGATGGGTACCAGAATGATGGGTGCTAGGCGGTAAAAGGGAGTGGTTTAATGGTTACAAAATTTCAGATTTTTTTTAATGTTTATTTTATTTATTTATTTGGCTGCACCGGGTCTTAGAGTATCTAGTTCCCTGACCAGGGATCGAACGTCGGGCCCCCTGCATTGGGAGCACGGAGTCTTAACTGCTGCACCACCAGGGAAGTCCTAGAATTTCAGATTTTTAAGAAGAAAAAGTTCTGGAGGTCTGTTTCACAGCAATGTGCATATACTTAACACTGCTGAACTATACCCTTAAAAATGGTTGAGATGGTAGATTTTATGTTACATGTTTTTTACTACAACTTTTTAAAAGCCACATTAACAGCATTACTTCCGTGAAAGGAAAAATATACAAGTTCTAAAAAGTGGAATGCTTTCAGACAGAGAGAACAAGCAGAGGCCATGGGGTAAGGTTTTTATGTTGTAACTGTAGGTGTTTCATCCATCTCCCCATGATTTTTCTGGATACACATATGTGTTGTGTATGTGTTTGTGTGTAAGCACTCCAGCATTTTGTACACTTGTATGGGTCTTCCAGACGTGGGTATTATCATCATTACAGGATAAGAAAAAGGCTTCAGAATCACCCCCCAGGTCACCCAGAGCATCCACTGGTTAGTCCTCTGCTAGGTTTAATATCAAAGTAGTTAGTAGTCTAGTTCGGCTCCACTTGGGGGCAAATTTCTACTCTAGTTTATATTGTTATTACTTTTGGTTCAGAAGTTCCTGAAATTCAGTTTCCTTTGTGCTTCCTACGCACGTGAGCCCCTTTTCTGATCAGTTGTTGAATTGGATAATTCTCTGGGTCCTATGGAGTCTGGCCTCCACTGGCTGCTCTGTCTGTATTAGAAGGTTATTTCTGAATCTTAGGATTCACTTCAATCCTTTTTTGGAAATAAAATACATGACATTATTTGTAATTGTAACTTGCTTTGAAGTTACAGATGTTTCAGAAGAAGAATTCTGAAAGAGCATGATTGTCTTACCATCCGAGGAATTCTTCCTTGCTCCATCTTGTAGAACTGGAGAGGCAGCCTCTGCACCAACATGGCCATCTATGATCAGAGGCCAGTGTCAAGAGAAGGTCCCTCCAATGCCAACTTCACAACATGAGACCCTGTTCAATTGTTCACCTCGACTTTGTGTCTAGAATTTGAGTTAGAATCACTAATTAGATGGTCACAGACCTGGGAGGGCCATCCAAGAAATTCCAACCCAGAGTCAGGTCCTAACCATGAGAACAGGAAACAGATATCTAAACAGGAGCTAGAAGGGTGACCTCCAGGAATCTATGTGGTATCATCATTGCAGGAACATCTCTTTTGCCTTGGCCTCAGGTTGCTGGTACAGAACTATGTACTCTCCTAAGTTGTGACCATTCTTGATAAATTATAGATGCTTCTTGAATATCAACCATGAGTAAATCACAGTACATGTTGCCATGTTTTAGAGGTATCCTTCACCTCATCTCACTTATTTCATTGCCTTTTGTCTTCCACCTCGTCTACTTAGAGTCATTTCTTCTTGTTTCTTTTCTACTCACGTTGAGATTACCTGGTTCAGTCCTAAAACCTGTCCAAGAGATTAGTAAGGAGGAAAGGCTTTGGGCTGTTTTCTCCTGCCATTTTAGAGTGTGCAGAATGGCAGGGTGTGTACAACTTTCGTGATATTTTTTAATGGCTGTTACTGTGTCAAGCCCAGGAAAAATACGAGATGGGGCACGCTGCTGTCCATTCAAACAAAACTGGTTCCATGTGACCGACTACACTTGCTCTCCTGACAGGTCTAAATAGAAAGGGCTTACTTGTTCAGCAGGGGAAATCATGCCTGGAAATAATGCCTGTGTAAATGTCTTGAAACTCAGACTGCTGAGTTTGCATTTGTTTAATTTCTAGGTTCTGCAACTACACAGTTGAATTTTTGTTGAGTAGATACGATGGCCTTTGAAAATGTACATACTTAGGAAATCACTGACTTCTTTATTTTTTTAATACTGCCTTTCATTACATTCTATCAAGGCTGCCTGTGTTCTCTGCAAATTGTTCGTGATCTCAGCAGACTGGTTGGACTAGGTCAGGATTCCAAACTAAAGTAGCTTGAAGCATGTGTCGTTCACAGGCTTATAGGAGACTTGGGGAAGTTTAAGAAAGCTCTGTTTGTTTTGCCAATTCACGGGTCCATATATTTTGCCAGCAGTATCCAGAGTCAATGAAAGTACTATCCACCTTGTCTTTCTTCCTTGTCGATTTTTGTATAAAGTGTTTAAGGAATACTAAGAACCATAACTCCTCTCAATTATTGTGGTAGAAAGTGAGGAATATAAAGGATTGAAAGTTAAAAGATAAGGCATGTTAAGTCATTTAGTCCAATCTCCCATCAACTTTGGAATCCTTTTGTGATAATGACATAGGTAGCTCTCCAGCCTCTGCTGGAACACCTCCAGCAGTGGGGAGCACACCACCGCTTAAGAACCCCTTTCATTTTGTACAACTGTGATTACTAAAAAATTCTTCATTTTTCATCGAAATCTACCTCCCTGAAATTTTCGTCTGTGGTCCTGTTTATGCCCTCTGGAATGGAAGAGAACAAAGCTCATCTCATCTTTCCATGATAGCACATTAACTCTCCAAAGACAACACTTGTGTGGGCCCCATATGTCTCCCTTTCTCTGGGTTGAACATCCCTGGTTCCATCGCCACCTGGGACATGGGTTCAGTGTTCATCATGGTGCTTTTAGCCTGGCCTGTTCTTAACATACAGCACCAGGACTAAATACAAGAGTCTCAGAGCGATCTAAACAGTAAAGAATCTAGGGAAGCTATAACCCCATCTCTGCGTTATACATCTCTTGATATAGCCCAGGTTGTGTTAAGTTTCCTGGCAACTGTGTCACAGTCCTGACACACCTCATTAAGCCAGAACTCTCCCATCCTGTTTTAACAAAGTTGACCTTTTTTAAAAAAGTATAGTTGATTTACAATTTTGTGCAGAGTTGACTTTTTAAATTCCAGTACAGGAATTGACACCTCTTTGTTAAATTGCATCCTTACACATTTACACCATAATATCAGCCCATGGTCATCATTGAGGGACTTGATTCTGTCTCCTAGCGTATCTTACCAGCTTGCCGCCCAAATCTTTTCCAAGTCAGAGACAGAAGTTAAGCATGACAGAGTAAGCAGAAAGCTGGGTCTTATCACCAGACAATTTTCCTCAGGTTGAAGCTGACAGTAATCCACCGCCCAGCCACTGATTGCTTAATTTTACTATCTTCTAGACCCCATTCTTTCATATGACTTAAAGAGTGAGCTAAGAGATGTCAGCTGCCTTGCTGAAATCCTGGGATGCTATTTCTACTGCATTCTCTGAGCAGTGATCCCATCAAAACCAGAAATGAAGTTTTGTTGGCATGACTTGGTCCTAATGAAGCTTGAATCACCTGCCACTTTCCTGTCTACATTCTGAGTGGGTGATGGCTTGTTTGCCAGACCCAGAAAGATCAAGTATACAATTCGTGTGGAATTCCAAGACTTAGTTTTACTCCCTAAGAGCATCAGAACTTTCAGAGGGTAGGTGGGAAGATTTAAAAGTGCCTCATGGAAAAAAAAAGTGGCTCATGCACATCTGGATTGAGTGACAGGGAAAATGTCAGGAAAAAAACAATCCTCCCTTATGTGTATACGTTATAAAAATGAAAAGAGGGCTTCCCTGGTGGCGCAGTGGTTGAGAGTCCGCCTGCCGATGCAGGGGACGCGGGTTCGTGCCCCGGTCCGGGAGGATCCCACGTGCTGCGGAGCGGCTGGGCCCGTGAACCATGGCCGCTGAGCCTGCGCGTCCGGAGCCTGTGCTCTGCAACGGGAGAGGCCACAGCAGTGAGAGGCCCGCGTACCACAAAAAAAAAAAAAGTGTAAGTCACTGTAATTCTTGGGGAAATGCCTGATAAAATAGGGATATGATTTAAAAACAGAAATGGAGGCTGGATATTATTTAAAAAACAAACAAAACATACACTTTGAGTCGCTGAAGCCCATGGTGTTACACATCTCTATTAGAGAGAAAGTGAGATGAACAGAAATATGGTAGAAGGCAACCCCATCAGGCAAGGCTAGGCGTCAATGAGAGGGGTTCCTTAGGAGAAAGATGCCTAAGCCGGTTCCTTGACCGTGGAATGGGCTTGTAAATCCCACAGAATGAAATGCAGATTAAAACCACACACCAAAGTGGACAAAACGGAACCCTCCTGCACTGTTGGTGGGAATACAGATTGGTGCAGCCACTATGGAGAACAGTATGGAGGTTCCTTAAAACACTAAAACTAGAGTTGCTATATGATCCAGCAATCCCACTCCTGGGCATATATCCTGACAAAACTATAATTCAAAAAGATAAATGCACCCCAATGCTCGCAGCAGCTCTGTTCACAATAGCCAAGACATGGAAACAACTTAAATGTCCATCAACAGATGAATGGAGAAAGAAGATGTGGTACATATATACAATGGAATAGTACGCAGCCATTAAAAAGAATGAAATAATGCTGTTTGCAGTAACATGAATGCACGTAGAGATTATCGCACTAAGGGTAGTAAGTCAGAGAAAGACAAATACCACATGATATCACTTATATGTGGAATCTAAAATATGACACAAATGAACTTATCTATGAAATAGAAACAGACTCACAGACATAGAAAACAGACTTGTGGTTGCCAAGAGGGATGAATTGGGAGTTTGCCAGATGCAAATTATTATGTATAGAATGGATAAACAAGGGCGTACAGTATAGCACAGGGAACTATAGTCAATATTCTGTGATAAACCATAACGGAAAAGAATATGAAAAAGAATGGATATATATGGATATATATGGATAACTGAATCACTTTGCCGTACAGCAGAAATTAATGCAACATTATAAATCAACTATACTTCAATAAAATAAATTTTAAAAAATAAAATTGAAAAGACATACACACCAAAAAGAAGCATCATCACAGAGCTCCCCCAATGCACAGCCCCAGCACTAGGAGCCCACCCACCATGCAGGAGGCTTAGTTCAGCTCACCTCCAACATCAGTCTCTCTTCCTGTCTTTCCGTTTTCCAGTTTGAGTCTCCCTCAGATACCCCGTTTGTGAGAAAGGTCTTACAAGTCCTGCTGTAAGAGAAGTGGGGCGTGCAGGCAGCAGCCCAGGACCCTCCATCTTCCAACCCCTGCCCTGTTTTCCTAGAGCTGTGCTTCAGTTCCTCACGCCCCTCCTTTCCAGCATCAGCAATGACTGAATCCTGAAAAACGCTGCTGCGGAGTTATTTTTGGCTCCCTTCCCTCCAGCCCCAGAGTCTGCCGCTCATCGACAACCATTAACAGCTGTTAGAAGGGGCTTTCAAATCCCTGGCTTCTTGCTGAAGTGCTTTAACACCAGTTTTCTATGATCTCAGCCACACTGGAGAGGTGAAAGAAACATGCCAGAAGAGTTACATAAAATGCCCTTCGTTTGGGGAGTCTGGTTTTTCTCCCTTTTCTGCAGGAAAACTAAGCCTCTGACAGAAGCTGTGAAGGCACCGCCCAGCTGAGTCCCTGTACAGGCTGATGAATCCAGATGATCTCATGTGACGGCCCCAGCGGCGGCCCTGGGTCATTCTCAGGGTCGCAAGTCTGTGCATCCTTGGTATGAGAATTTCAGCATCCTGCCCTCACAGAGCTGCAGCCACCCTACTGCAGCATCTGGAGTTCTGGACTAGACACCGGGGAGGTGGCCTGTCACCACGGAAGCTGGAAGCTGCCTCCAGGGCCCCCTGAGGCCACCCGAAAACCCAAACCCAGGAGCCCATGGCTGCCAGTGAGGCTCCCATGTGGCTCCTTCCCTACAAAGGATTGAGTACTCAGTAGATGTTTGGAAAGTTCTGTGCTCCTTGTCGATGTTAATCCATTAATTCACACTGACTCCAGAAAGGATACCGATGATGTTGCTGGTCAGGGATTAATGCTTCATGGCTACCTATACTTTGCCGCTTTTTACCCCTTCACTTTTTAGGGCAGTCACCCCCTACCGCAGGGGAGTGACACATCCTCTGACCCTGTTCCAGACTGGAAAATACGAGAGACCATGTCCAGATGTCTCCCACCTCAGCACTTAGCCAGAATAATTATTCAGCCTCCTAATCCTAGTATTTCCCATCATATGAATATTTGTAGCACAACTTGGAAGTGAAATGATTTTAAGTGATATATGAAGAACTTGTTTTCAGAATCACTGTGTTTATCTTAATATGTATTCGAAAAAGTGTAACTCACATGTTAAACCTGAGATTTCACAGATAGTGTTGCTTAGGAGGAGGTTCTAAGCTAAATTCAATTTGTAAACAAAGTGAGTTGCATTAGAGAATATATTAAAAATTGTGACATTTGGTCATAAGTGTCTGTAGTTTGGGAGACACTCCATAATTCAGTAATTTTTCTGTCCACTAGTCCTGTCTGTTTTGTGCGATCCCTCCCCAAAGAAAGCCACAATGGCAGCTTATTGAGAACACAGGTCATGCCTATTTTCATAAGTTTTGTAATAAAGCATAAGGAAATATAAGGCTTTTTGCATTAAGTACATTTTTAAAATTTATTTATTTATTTGGCTGCACTGGGTCTTAGTTGCGGCACATGGGATCTCCGTTGCGTCGTGAGGGATCTTTAGTTGTGGCATGTGGGAGCTAGTTCCCTGACCAGGGATTGAACCTGGACCCCCTACATTGGGAGCACAGAGTCTTAGCCACTGGACCACCAAGGAAGTCCCACATTAAGTATATTTAGATGAAAATACTTTTTATGTGTGTTTCTTGGTTATCTGATTTGGTTTTTTCTTCCAAAATAGTCTAGCTCTCCTGCTTGGGTCCCTAAGCGTCTATACCACCTCCTCACCTGCTTCTATACACCTCCTCATGGTGAGGGTAGAAAATGATGCTCTCCTTGATGACTACCCTGTGCTGAGAATTTCTTCAGGACTCGCTTAGATGATTTACACTTACCCTAACTCAGTTCTTTGGAACCCACCTCTGCCTCTCTCCCTCCTTCTCTTCTCATGTTTTAACTCAGTGATGTTCTAAAGAAGATCTATTTGTTTGGCTATTGTGGACATCCTCATAACTTAAATATAACTTCCCAAGAATGGATACAGAGGGCGATGGATTTGATATCAATAACCCCGTTTTTTATTGCCAAAATGTAGGGTAGGGAGAAGACATGGCAAGAGATGAGGCAGGACAGGTCATTGGAGCCCAATTATAAAGAGCCTTGAATGCCATGCTTGAAGGGCTTGGGTTTTATTCTACAGGAAGCAGGTTGACAAAATGATTATCGTTAGGAAGATGGATCAGGCAGCAGTACAGCGGAAGGATTCAGGGAGAAAGAGACAATGGCCAGGTTGTTGCAGTGGCCTAAGCAAGAAGTAATGAGGCCGTGAAATTAGGCATGTTTGTTGGAAAAGAAAGAGATAGATGACTTTTAAAGAGCAAAGGGAGGGGCTTCTCTGGTGGCACAGTGGTTAAGAATCTGCTTGCCAATGCAGGGGACACGGGTTGAAGCCCTGGTCCAGGAAGATCCCACGTCATGGAGCAACTAAGCCCGTGTGCCACAACTACTGAGCCTGCGATCTAGAGCCTGTGAGCACAACCTGCCCACCTAGAGCCCGTGCTCCACAACAAGAGAAGCCACCGCAATGAGAAGCCCACACACCACAATGAAGAGTAGCCCCCGCGCACCGCAACTAGAGAAAGCCCGCGTGCAGCAACGAAGACCCAACGCAGCCAATAAATAAATAAATTTATAAAGACCAAAGGGAAACAGAAAAGACCCAAAATTGTATCGTAGTTTTCAATGATACATTCGTCGACTCACTTGTTTATTATCTGTTTCTTTCTCTAGATCAGTGTTGTCCAATAGCATTTTCTATGGTGATGGAAATGTTCTTCTGCATTGACCAGTATGGTAACCGCTAGTTGCATGTGACTATCGAGCACTTGAAACGTAGCTAGAGGAACTAAGGAACTGAATTTTAAATTTTAATTAATTTTAATATAAAGAGTCACACATGGCTTAGTGACCACCATTTGGACAGTGCAGGACAAGAGTCCCAGTTCCAAGCATCATGCCTGCCTTGTTTGTCATTATGTCCCTGGAGCCTAGCACAGTGTCTGGCACATAGTAGGCACTCAATAAATATTTGATGAATGAATGAGAAGAAACCCTATAAAACAGAAGTAAGGATTATGTCCTATTCAAACCAGTAGACTTCTTTATGGGGAATTTTGGCTCCCACTTAAAGAAGAAGGAGGAAGATGGAGATTTCCCATAGACATTGAGGATATTTCCCAAAGGTTTAAACCGAAGCTCCCAGCATGTGCAGGTGAAGCCAAATCATAGGTGAATGTCCAACAGTGGTGGGAACATCCAGGGTCAGGGTCTATTCGGTCCCTGCCTTCTTGGCCTTCATTTCTGGCTCTTACAGTGCACAGCACCCAAGCGTTTTCCTGAAATATGTAAAGGGTAGTAATCAAAATGGAAAAACAAATTTTAGGAGGAATGAGAAAAATAAAATGTGTTAGAGCTGCTTTGTTAGAATGGCTGTAGAGATGGGGGAGGTCACACACGATCTGGAGTGAGGCGCTCAGGACTCGAGTCCCACGACTGTGGGCAGGTTGCTTAAACTCTCCACACCACAGTTTTATAGAAAATGAGAATAAGAATCATCACACTTCACTTCCCAAGCTGTTGGGAGGAAGAAGTGACATAAAAATATATAATGACAATATAGTCCATTAATTTCCATTCAGATGTTTCTTATAATTCACACGCACTGGGCTCATAGCTGAATGTATGTCTGAAAGGCACAGTTATATTAAAATACAATCCTGATACGTGCCTTTCAGAAAAAGAGAAATAAGAAGTCATCAGATTCTAGATGACTGTATTCAAAAAAGGAACTGAACAATCCAAAAAAAAGGACTTTTATCTCTCAATATTAATATTAAAAAAAACTCCAGGAAAGTTGATACCGCAACTTCCTTCTAGTAGCTTATGATTCAATAGTGCTTGTTGCCAGGAAGTTCCTGATCCAGGAACTTGCCCAGGACCACCTCGCATTTCCCTCTGTAGCCCTTCATACCCTTCCCTCATCTTCCCTGCTCTGTACTTTTATCCCCTGCCTTTGGCCCCCTGTCCTAGCAATGAATTTAGGCTCTTTTCTCCATGAACTGATCTCCCCAAACTCACAACTTCGGCAGCACCTGTAGCCTTCTATTAAGAAATATCTCCAGCCACCTGAGTCCCACAGAACCACCGCTTTCCCTCCTGCCCCGCCCCCATCTGCCTTTCTTCACTCTCCGTGATTATAGCAAAAGTTGTTATCATTCCACTTGTACTCACCAACCACAGACATGGAGCTCTGTCTAACCCTGTCAAATCACATCACATTGACTGAGGTGGACCAAATCACATGCTTCCTGTAGGTAACAGCTACTTAGAGGAAAGACTCAAGATTTGGCCCGTGTGTCAGATTCTCAGTGCTGTGCCCCAGATGCAATATTTTTAAAAGAATTCCTGTTGAAAATGGTTATTACACTGCCACTAGAATCATTTTCTCATAGTACGTCATCCCATTTCTTCAAAGACTTTCTCTCTCTGGTCTCTTTTTCATTTTCTCAGTTTAATATACTTATATTAAATAATAATAAGGGGCCATAACAATAAACAATTTAAATAAAATGCTCATCAATTCAGGGAACCTGAACATCAGTTTTCAGTTTTCACCATCATGTTCCCCAATATTCTTCCTCATTGAGAACCTATTCTCTTTCTAATTGGATTTAAAGACAGGAATCACTATAAATCTTACTGGCTTTCATCATATATAAGCTTGAATAATTATTTTCTGTCTTGCATTTGGGTTTTAATCTTTTTTCTTCCCAAAATATTACCATCTAATTGAGCCTAATCAGAATTTATACCATTTGTCATCTTTAAATTTTAATTCTAATTCAGGCATCTCCTTAGGCTTAACACGTAAAGAATAAGGCCCCTCTAACCCCTGTCATTGGTAAAAATACTGAAAATCAGTGGACCTACAGCCAGTCCATAGTATACCTGATTGTATTAACAAAAGGGTAAAATTGTAGATATGCTAAAATTATACAAAAGATACACAGAATGAAAATAATATATTTTAAAATCCTATGATGTAAAGAAAGAAAAGTTACACAGACTTTACAAAAAAAGAGAAAGCAGCAGAAGGTTCAACACCTTGCAGCGGAGGCCAGTGGGGTTCTGCAGATGCGCTGTTAGGTGATTTACCTACCTAAGGTCTGGGTTCTCAGCAAGTGTCCTCAGGGCTGAAAGGCATTAAAGAAAACCCACACCTGGCACTTCTGCTCCCTCTGAAGGGTGGCCACTCAGGCGTGGTACCTGATAGTAAGGGTTAGCCCCAGTGGTCTAGCTCTGTTCCCAGATCTGCCACTGTAAACAGTCTCACCTGGATTCTAATCATAGTCATAAATCAACCTAGTATAAGGGTACTTATAAAGCATTTTTCTATACAGTACTGCATACAGCCAAACTTAGTCCCATCTTCATGTGGAAAGCCAGGTGTGTTTTTCACTTTTCATTTTACCAAGGCTGATACGAGGCAGGAGTCCTCCCTTGAAACGGATTTTTTTTTTCCTAATATGCAAGTTACATAACTGTGAGAAGAATCTTTAGTTCACATTTGCACTACTTGAAACATTTCCATTGTTTCATGCATTGGTCCATGCAAATGCAGGTTGCATTTTTTTAAATTCTCAATCATTATCTTTTTATTTATTTTTGTGTTTTTGGCCACGCAGCACGGTATGCGGGATCTTAGTTCCCCAACCAGGGATTGAACCCGTGCCCCCTGCAGTGGAAGCACGGAGTCCTAACCACTGGACCACCAGGGAATTCCCCAGGTGATTTTTTTTTTTTTTTTTTGTGGTACGTGGGCCTCTCACTGTTGTGGCCTCTCCCGTTGCGGAGCACAGGCTCCGGACGTGCAGGCTCAGCGGCCATGGCTCACGGGCCCAGCCGCTCCGCAGCATGTGGGATCCTCCCGGACCGGTGCACGAACCTATGTCCCCTGCATCGGCAGGCAGACTCTCAACCACTGCGCCACCAGGGAAACCCCCCAGGTGACATTTTTGGTGCCCCAGTGGCTAGGGAACAAAGGCTAGGATAGGCAATTTAGATACATTACATTCCAAAAGTTTGTTGAGAAATTAGTTGTCTGAACTGCTGAGAGTGTCTTTTATCCTGGAAACAGGTTATGAATAGTGGCTACTTTCTTAAATCAGCTCCCAATCTCCTATCTGTATCGCCTTTCATTTTTTGAAATTTATTCAGGGAACAGATGTTTATCATCATGCAAAGCGAGAAGGAAGTTAATTCTGTAGTCTAGGAATAAGCGAAGGGCTATGACATTACAAAGGAGGAATAGATAATTCTAATGAGAGAATAAGAGAAGTTCTCATGGAGGAGAGGAGGTGAGAGTGGGATTTCAGTAGGTGGGGGGGGAAGGCCCTCTCAAGTTGAGTGTCCCTCCATTATATGCCTGTCACAACTTTCTATATCTCTGTCATTGCAACTTGTACACTGCACTGTAATTGAAGTATTGCTTGTCCGTCTCCTCATTTGGACAGTAAGATCCGTATGCAAGATTTCTGAGTGGTGGTAGTGGTGATGTTAGTTTTTTTTTTTTTTTTTGCGGTACGCGGGCCTCTCACTGCTGTGGCCTCTCCCGTTGCGGAGCACAGGCTCCGGACGCGCAGGCTCAGCGGCCATGGCTCAGGGGCCCAGCCGCTCTGCGGCACGTGGGATCCTCCCGGACCGGGGCACAAACCCGTGTCCCCTGCATCGGCAGGCGGACTCTCAGCCACTGCGTCACCAGGGAAGCCCTGGTGATGTTAATTTTGATCTGCACATCCACCATCTAGGACGATGCCAACATGGTAGCCATTTGGTTAACGTCCGTCAAATAAATGAAGGGTCTCCTTTAGGAAAGTTCTAGAGGTGTGAACATGTGTAGTGTATATTAGGTGAGAATGAGAGGAAAGACTTGGAACAGAATCACTGAGAGCCAGAGGCCTGAATGCCAGCAAAGACGATCTCATAGGATTCTAGTTCTGATGCATTTTTTTTTTAAGCCACACCTAACTTCTATTCATACTGTCATTTTTTTTTAATGGGACAATTCTTTGGAGTTCCAGCTAAGGGACCCAGTGCCAAGGATGCAGGAGCTCCCTCTGGGGAGGGATGGAGATCTTAGCACAGCAGTCACTTACCCCTATGGATGGGTATAAACGAACCAGTGGACCTACCCACACCGGACACGCTGGGAGTTCACAATTGGAAAACAAAGGGCAGTTGCTTCTCTGAGCCTTCCTGAGGTCTTGCCTGCCATTCACTTTTAAGTCCAGCTTATTCATAAAGTGAGGGCTGTTTGTAAGTCAGGGACAGCATGTGTTTTATAAAAATGCTTTCAGTATCAGATTCTCTGTCTCTCTACCACTCGCACAAACATACGTGAACATTTTGGCTTTTCTTTGCATTAGCGATTTATGTCTCTCCCTCCTCCCTTTTAAAGTTATAAGTTAATGTTTGTATGTTTATTTCGTATCTTTTAAGGCTAACCCAACCCAGGCAGTAAATTTAGGCTGGAGCAGCAGTCACCCCGGCTGCTGGCAAACAGCCTGGAATCAGGGCCTGGGCAGCCTCCTCTGGCTAACTGCACAGTTCACTCTCTAGGCTTCGGTTTCATCACTATCATTATGAACGAGAAGTCTAGAGTTAATTACAGTGCATGAATGGGAGATATTCCTGGACTTATTTGCATTAATTACTTGCTGGTAGTTCCTCTGCTGAGGTCTCCAACCTTGTTTTTACAGAGCTTTTGGCAGTGTTTCTGCAGTTGGTGTGTGAATTTTTATGATCTGTTGCGTGTTATTCATGCAATTTCCTGCTCTGTAATGGTATCAGTTTTCCAGACACAGAGGAATACAGACTAAAACCCAGGAGCCTGCATTAGCATAAAATGTCCCAGTTCTGTCAGTTTGATTAATTTGTCTCTTTGTCTCCACTCTATATGATAAGTGCTATTAATGGTTGCAGCACTTCATATGTCAAAGTCTTTCTTCCTAATGACTTGAAAATGCGGTTTATTTCCCCTTTTTGTATTATTTTTCTCATTTAGCATTCCACTCAAGTATAGATTTATGCCATGCTCTTTCATTATCTTACTGGTCGCAGCACTGGAGTGATTACATATGGTGTAGAGTATGCGTAAAGATGTGATCCCAGGGGCAGCAGCTGCTGATGCAAGCTGAAAATAGATCCAGCCTACGCTCAGCACTTTTCCCAGAGGCCTTTTATTTATTAGTAGCAGTCTCGGTACAGGACAGCTTGGATCCTCATTTAGCAAGATGACTTTTTGCCTTTTCCAACAGTGCAGTGACTTTGCTCCATTTACTGACACTGCTGTGTAATTTTTTCTTAACTGCCTTGTATCTCAGCAATGACTGAACCTAACATAAATTGTAATATAATCTCGGTATATAATGA
The DNA here is from genome assembly GCF_964374135.1 of Grampus griseus. Lineage (NCBI taxonomy): Eukaryota > Metazoa > Chordata > Mammalia > Artiodactyla > Delphinidae > Grampus > Grampus griseus. The sequence goes on along the minus strand of NC_139007.1, from coordinate 22,661,931 downwards.
ACTCAAGAAACGACAGGCTCCATTTGAAGTAATGGAGCTTGACAGATCTAAGGTTTAAATTAAATAATCCTATTTGTAAGACAGCATTTGTACACGGTGCACTGCTTTAAAATGAATTTCTGTTCTTCTCTAGTGTTTCCTACACCGTTTTTAGTATTCTCCTTTTCAAAAGGACTTTTTTCCGGAAAGAAATGCATTGCCAAGCCAACAGCTCTTTCATAAGGAAAGAATAAAATGAAATTTTTTTTTACCCATTTCAATCACTGAACTGGAACCAGCATCATTAGTGATTAGAGATGGGTAGTTATTAATCCAAGCTGGCAAATCCAAATAGCTTAGACTTTCCATCAGCACAGAACATCTGTGATAGAAATATAATAGCGGAATTTAGGATTAAGATAATAGCTAACCTTCTGCGCAGGTTTTAGGTTCAAGTAGGTATTTTTCAGTAAATCTGAAGAGTCCTAATAATGAATATATGAATGCGTTTTCTGAATACACCCAAGAAGAACTATTTTGTAATGTCATTCTTCTCACTGAAAGAGGTATGTTAGACAGGATGAGGAAGTTCGTTGTACATACTAACAGCATCAAGCTAGGCGTTCCTCGCTGCATGATACATTTTTCCAAATTGCAAAAATAAAAAATACCATTTAATAGTTTATAGGCAGACGACCATTGAGAGTATTACTTATTGGCAGGACCTCGTCATCTGATGAGGAAGCCTTAGGAAAAATGAATTTATAGTTAGAGAGCGGACCTCCTCCTGATGAAATAGTAAATGTAGGAGGCAAACTAGTAAATTTGCTTTTTGCTATTTTGTGTGTGATTTTACCTGCTGCAGGACCAAGCAGCCATTAGAGAAGGCAGTTCCCTCTTTTAATTTGTCATTGCCCTGAAATAGTCCCGTGGGTTCTTCTGTTAGGTAACAGAGATTTTATTAATTCCATGATCGAATGAAAGTTGCATGGGGTAAACACATGGTTTCCTGCTGGGTTGGGTTAAAAATTAAAACACTGATTCATGATAAAGAAGTACAGCGCAATAGATTCATTTTAGTGGATACATGACCCATAATGTTGTTGAAAGAGCAGTAATTCAAACCATTCCTTGGAATGGGTTTCCTTATCCCTTGGAAATAAGCAAACCAAGGGGCATTTCAGCTGAGTAAGAGAGGCCTCCTTTATCCTGCTCACATGCACAGTTGCAGGAGAAAGCGTAAGACCACAGCGTTCCATCAGCTGTGATGTCTGTTGTTGCGTCTGTTCTTTCAAGTTCCTTTGGGAGCTTCGACTGCTAATAGGCTGCGTTGCTGTAACTAGGGCAGCCGTCCGCACCCTGCCTTTTAAGATGCCCTCTGTCGGCATAGGTGGAAGGCAAGCAGGAGCTTGCCTGCGGCTACGGTGCCTGCTTTTTCTACTCTTTTTATTTTGTCTTCCTTTCTTTCCCTCCCATCCTGCTTCCCACTCTCATACAAAGAGCACCCAAGCTTGTTCTCCAGGCTCATCCCTAATTCCCTCCATCGTGACACAGTAATGTTACAGCTGATTTCATTCTCTGTCTAGTGGCCTCAGAACAGGGGGTGGTGATCTTGCTTGCTATGGGAAGAGTGATACTCAGACATGACAGAATTAATTAAGGATGGGGTTTAAGTATTAACTCTTAATTTCCTAGTTCTTGTGGTTCTAAATTAGATAAAGTGTTGTTAAAACTGGGAGAGCGTGAGCATTTATGTGTGTGTGTGTCTGTCGCCAAAACTGACAATTCAGTTGTTGGATCAATTGAATTGACCTTGTTTTTCTCGTGAAACACATCGACTGTATTATGACACAAGCAGCCCAAATGAAGAGAAACATTTCACATATCTTGTCGAATATTTCACGGGGACCTCTGAAAGCTGATACTTCCCTGTGCCACCAGATCTGAAATGAGAACAAAAGCACTTCATTTTTGATAAGTGGGACATTGTTTTTTTCTGAACCTTTTTACTTCCAAGATGTCTTATGAAAGTTATCTCAGTTTGGGCTAAGCTTCCCAATAAATGATGGAGAGTCTGAAGGAGGCTCTTGGAGTCAATGATATAGCAAGTGGTTTGTAAACCGAAGACTAAAGGAAGAAATGGGTTACCAAATAGGGACCAAGGAGAGAAAGAAGGAAAAAACCAACTTTATTGAGCTCCTGTTGTGTGCCTAGTGAATGTGACGATAACTTGAGCAAAATAACAAAGATTTTAGTATCAGAGGAACAAAAGAAGAAGTTCAATGGACTTACAGGGTTGGCTTTCTTTTTTTCTTGTTTGTTTTTTTTTTTGCGGTACGCGGGCCTCTCACCGGCCTCTCCCGTTGCGGAGCATAGGCTCCGGATGCACAGGCTCAGCAACCATGGCTCACGGGCCCAGCCGCTTCGTGGCATGTGAGATCCTCCCGGACCGGGGCACAAACCCATGTCCCTTGCATCAGCAGGCGGACTCTCAACCACTGTGCCCCTAGGGAAGCCCTTGGCTTTCTTTTAATGGAACACTATGTTTTGTAGAAGTGTTTGAATAGAAGAAAGAGAAGGAGGAGAGACAGAGAAGGAATAAATGAAGTTGTTCAAGTCTCTTTAAAGAGGTAATAATAAGATGGAAGAATTTCAGCCACTAGGACAGAACTACATCAGCCAATTTTAATACCAAGGTAGCTGCTAGCCAAGTAGAAATGTAATATTCATTTTCATTCCTGTATTCCATTAGCAAAATTTCTGGCTCTTCAGATCCTTTTGAAAATAGAGAAGTCTGCATCTGAAGCTTTGCCTGGTCGAGGGTCTGCCTCACCCAGAAAACATCCTCAGGAGGCCAAACTCAATGGGATTTTTTTCAGTGGATAACTCCAGCCAATTCTGAGTCTGATTTAAAACTCACTGTGTAAACTCCTCCTAGCTCACTACAGCTGTAAGTGTCCTCTATTTTTCATTGCCGACTCTTTCTGTAGAACATACATCCACTCCACTTGCCACACTTCAGATTTCAAGGGGAGGAGAGCTATTTGAAGGCCTACTCTCAAAAATAACTTGTTGAACCTTGTAGAACCTGCTTGAAAAGCTGCCACGAGTATAGATGTGTATGTGCTTATGTTGGTTTTTTTTTTAGCTTTCAACTGTAGATGTTTTAATTGAAGTATATTTGATTTACAATATTGTGTTAGTTTCAGGTGTCCAGCACAGTGATTCAGATATATATATATAGATATATAGATATATGCTCTTTCAGATTCTTTTCCTTCATAGGTTATTATAAAATATTGAGTATAGTTCCCTGTGCTATATAGTAGGTCCTTGTTAGTTATCTGTTTTATATAAAGCAGTATGTGTCTGTTAATCCCAAACTCCTGACTTATCCCTCCCCCACCCTTTTCCCCTTTGGTACCATAAGTTTGTTTTCTATGTTTGTGAGTCTCTTTCTGTTTTGGAAATACGTTCATTTGTATCTTTTTTTTTAAAGATTCCACTATATGTGCTTACTTTTTGAAAATGATCTTTGACCCAAGAAAATTATAGCATTTGTATATATGGGCATGCAGTTATGCAGTGAGTTTTTTTTTTTTTTTTTTGCGGTACGCAGGCCTCTCACTGTTGTGGCCTCTCCCGTTGCGGAGCACAGGCTCCGGACGCACAGGCTCAGCGGCCATGGCTCATGGGCCCAGCCGCTCCGCGGCATGTGGGATCTTCCCGGACCGGGGCACGAACCCGTGTCCCCTGCATCGGCAGGCGGACTCTCAACCACTGCGCCACCAGGGAAGCCCCTGCAGTGAGCTTTTTTAAGGTACTGTTTTAAACAAGCTAGAGCCCATATCCCTCTAGTTTGGGTTATGTCCTGTTCTTCTGAAAGGATACATATGCTTCATTAAGCTAAGATTTATTAGCAAGGCCAGCAGGTGATAATGGGACAGTAATTTTTACATATCAATTTTGACTTGGTGCCCTTACTTCTCAGCAAGGAGAAATACTAAAAGATCTTGCTAGTGCAGCATGATGCATGGGAAGTGAGAAAGTCAAAGGAGTGCTTTTCTTCCATGATATACTGGGAATCATAAAACCTTGGTCTTAAAAGTCATCTGACCCAGCACTAAGGAAAAGGGCTATATTTTCTCTTTGGTACATCCCTTGGGTCTAATCTAGTGATGATGATGATTAAAAATAAGCTTTATTGAGGGCTTCCCTGGTGGCGCAGTGGTTGAGAGTCCGCCTGCCGATGCAGGGGACACGGGTTCGTGCCCCAGTCCGGGAAGATCCCACATGCCGCAGAGCAGCTGGGCCCGTGAGCCATGGCTGCTGAGCCTGCGCGTCCAGAGCCTGTGCTCCGCAACGGGAGAGGCCACAACAATGAGAGGCCCGCATACTGCAAAAAAAAAAAACAAACCTTTATTGAGCATTCACTATGTGCCAGGCACTGCTCCATGCACTTTACATGTTTAACTCATTGTCACTATAGGATTGCTACTGATATTACTCCCATAGGCCAGATGAGGAAACTGAGGCAAGAGAGATTAATTTACTTGCCCGAAGGTCAGCTCCTAAATTAAGGAGCCAAAAATATGAGCCTAGGCAACCTGACTCCAGAGCCCATGTTCTTAACCCTTGGCCTCAGTGATGACAGTAGGAATGCTCATTAAAGATGTAAGTGCTGGGTTTTTAACAGGTGGAAAATAAGGCCTGGGGTCACAAACGTGTCAGCTGTAGGAGTGGAGACAGCAAGTCTCTCCAGCCTTTGTTCAAGGTTTCCCTCTGCCACACAGAAGTCCCTGTGAACCCAGCACTAGAAATTTGCCTTTACACAAGAAATAATGAAAAAGATGCTGAAAAAATCTAAATGTAAAATGAAAGCAAAGAGAAAATACCTGAGATCTGAAATTTTCGTGCTTTTTCTTCACTTTACCCATTGATGACTCCTCAATTCACTCCACTTGATCACATAAAGACCTGAATATCTAGGTCACCTTGGCTTACATAAGGACTTGCCTTTGTCTGCAGCCTCAGTTTTGAAGCACTGAAAGCATAAGACACATCTGAGGACTTCCCTGGTGGTGCAGTGGTTAAGAATCCGCCTGCCAATGCAGGGGACATGGGCTTGAGCCCTGGTCCGGGAAGATCCCACATGCCACGGAGCAGCTAAGCCCGTGCGTCACAACTACTGAGCCTGCGCTCTAGAGCCCACGTGCCACAACTACTGAAGCCCACGTGCCCTAGTGCCTGTGCTCCGCAACAAGAGAAGCCACCACAACGAGGAGTAGCTCCCGCTCACCGCAACTAGAGAAAGCCCGCACGCAGCAACAAAGACCCAACACAGCCAAAAATAAATAAATTAAATAAATTAATTTTAAAAAAAAGACACATCTGAGAAACGAGCTCTGTAGATTTTATAATAACCCAGTGTGGGGAATTCCCTGGCGGTCCAGTGGTTAGGATTCGGCACTTTTACTGCCATGGTCCAGGGTTCAATCCCTGGTTGGGGAACTAAGACATCCTGCAAGACGCGCGGCGCGGCCAAAAAAAAAAAAATAGTGTGGTAGGTAGAGTAATGGTCCCTCAAAGATGTCTACATCTTTTTGTTGTTGTTGTTGTTTGTTGGATTTGGAGGGGGGTTGAGTTTTATTTTATTTTTTTATACAGCAGGTTCTTATTCGTTATCCATTTTATACACATCCGTGTATATATGTCACTCCCAATCTCCCAGTTCATCCCATCACCACCCCACCCTTCCGCCGCTTTCCCCCCTTGGTGTCCATACGTTTGTTCTCTACAAAAGATGTCTACATCTTAATCCCCAAAGCCTGGGATTAAGTTAAGGATTTCGAGATAGGAAGATGATCCTGGATTATCCAGTTGGGTTCAGTGTAATCACAAGAGTTCTTACAAGAGGGAGGCAGGAGGGTCAGAGTCAGAAAGTCCACTTTGCAGTTTGAAGTCCACTCAAGTGATGATGGAAGAAACTGTATGAACCGTGGCCATGGAACTGGTCAGCTGCTCCCCAGTTAACACCAGACTCAGTGGACAGGAGGAAGGTTGCCTTTCTCCATCTGTGACCGTTGCTATTTTCAACAAGCCATCTCGTGTTATGCTAGTTCGTCTCTCTTCCATTCATCTTTATTTAAATTTTTTAAAAAATGGACTCCTCACATTCTGTAAGAACTTTCAGATCTTTCTCATTGCCAGACCAGAATGATTTATTGGGCAAGTTGGCTGTTTTTAAAAGTCCTACATCATGGGCTTCCCTGGTGGCACAGTGGTTGAGAGTCCGCCTGCCGATGCAGGGGACACAGGTTTGTGCCCTGGTCCGGGAGGATCCCACGTGCCGCGGAGCGGCTGGGCCCGTGAGCCATGGCCGCTGAGCCTGTGCGTCTGGAGCCTGTGCTCCGCAACGGGAGAGGCCACAACAGTGAGAGGCCCGCGTACCGCAAAAAAAAAACAAACAAACAAAAAAAACAAATCCTACATCATGCAGTAGCTAAAATAACTGGCATCAATGGTTGTCTTCCCTTAAAGAAAGCTCTAGGCTACAGAATTCTGAGCCTCATCCCCCTCAGTAATTTATGACTCTGAATCCTAAAGTACCTTGGTTGCTCCTGTGAACGTTAATTCCTGCTGAAACCGTCACACAGGGAAATATGAGGCATGTCCCAAATGGCTTCCGACTGGAACCTTACTGTCACTGATGTGGTGTCCAGGTTATGGCTTTGGTTAGTGAGTTAGAAGCACTGTGACCCTCTTTTAATCATTCTCAGTCTTGAATTGGGTCCTCACACACCGCCCGCTCTTCCTCCTTATGGCGTCTCTAATCTGTTCACATCTCTCTTCCACACCCCCCGTCCCCCCATCCCACCATCCTCGCGCCCACCACAGCTGTACTTCTGCCGTCCCTCGCTGTGGGCCGGGTTCTCTCCTGTGTCTTTGCACATTCCTTTTCTTCCAGAGGATCCACCAGTTCCCCCCCCCCCAATAGCTAGCTGATCCTCACCCAGGCTTCAGCCTGGGTGCCACTTCCTCAGAGCCAGACCCCCTTCTGCCAGCACTTGTACCTCACCCATTCCAGCTCTTATCAGCTGCTGACTTGTCTGTCTCATCAGCCTAGAACCTCTCAGACCTGGCACCCTTTCTTCCTTATTCATTATTTGACCCCCCCAGCACCTGAGACTCTATGGAACTATGGGAGGTGGTCAGTATTCATTTGGTAAAGGAATAAGGGGGCCTGTGCCCTACATTGCCAAGGTGGTCACCAGAAGCTTCCCATATCGTGAACCCCTGTGGGGAGACCTGCCTTGTCTCACTGCCTCGTCTTGTGACACAATCCTCAGCTCACACACCTATTCCTGCTAAGACTGTGGTGGAACTGGGACCCACTGGTCTCCACGTGAGGCTGCACGCTGGCCAGATTGACGCAGGTGCTCCCGTATCACTGAGCGGCGAAGGTGAACTAAATCGACCGGGAGATGCCAGCTCTAAAGTGTTATTAACACTATACAAGTAAAAGTGCACCAAATCCCTTAGACTATTTACTCCACTCTTCCTCTTAAAGCTGAAGGAAATTCAGCATGCAGGAGGAAAAGCCTAATCAGAGTGAATCCTCCCTGTGCACAGACTTAGTGATGGGCTAGCAATCAGATTGAGGAGTTGCATAAAGTCATGTTATCGTCCAGGATGAACGAAGAACAAATTAAATGGCCTTTTTTTAGGTTTCTTTCATTATGATCAGCTAAGAATGTTTTCTGTGTGATGAACAAATGACAGGTTCCAAATTCCCTTTTTCCCCCCAAAAGTACACCATTCAGATGCCACGTACGTTTTCTGAGGCAACTGGCTTCCCCTTGTCTCGTTCTCGTTCTCTGACTTGCCCTGCGACCCAAATCTGTACATCTCTTGTGTCCTCGTGCTACCTCTCCTGGTATTCTCTGTTTTTCAGCAAGACCACATTCCTAAACAGTGCTTCCCCCGACACCACCGCCCCGACCCGAAGGTGGGCGCCTGGCGGGGAGAAAGGAGCCATCCCGTGCTTCAGGGCTTGTTGTAAGATCCATGGGGGATTAGAAACAGCTTCGCTTCTTCTCTGTTTGCAGTCCAGCTTGACAAAGCGAAAAAGGGCCATACTGGCGTGGAGAGGAAACGTGGCTGGCATCCTTTTTGAGAAATGAAATGCTCTCCAGGAAAAAAAAAAAAATTATAATAAAAAGCACTTGATAGTACGTTTTTGAAAATATGCCTCCCTAGAGATATACAGATGCATGTAGATGTACCCTATCAGTCAGCAGTGCTAATTACCTAATTATCTGGTCAGGTGCAATAAAAGCCCCTTTGACATTCTTTTCCTTCCAAATGCCAGATAAAGTGTTCTGGTGTCCGCTCTGTGACTGTGGTGAGGGGCAAACTGGATTCTCTTCCCACCAAGAGTAAGGATGTAGAACTGTCTTTGGAGCTGGCTGGGGGCAGTGCTTTGCTTCAGGGGCACAGCTGGGAACAGGGCAGCGCAAGACCCCTTCCCAGAGCTGGCAGGACAGCATGCCCTCAAGGGGGACACTGGACTTCACATGGCCTCCGTGGCTCTCAGTGTCCCCTGGAACTACCTGTGAACTCTGACCCCGCCCAGCTTCTTTTTCTTCTTGCAGTTGCTTCTTAGACATTTCACCATTTTGCTTCGTTACCTTATATTCTTTTTTTCCTGTTTAACTTTCTGAAATATCTTCCCTGCTGTGTCGTTTTTCCTGCTTTAGTATAAAAGTGGATTTTGCTTTTGCTTTTTCTCAGGCTGATCTAGAAGTGTCCCCATGCCGCAGTTGTAAAATCCTGTGAGTCTCACTTAGCATGTGCTAAGGAAGAGACAGTTTTGCTCGTCCGCTTAACTCTCCCAGCCTTCACTTTCAAACCAACTTCCAGCTCCTGCAGCTTCTACGGTGATGGTATACGGGTGCTCTTCTGAAAGCCCAGCTGTTGTGCTCTGTGGCTTTCTAAGCACCATTAGCCTCTCCCAACAGATCGTTTCTGTTTCTACCTTGGCGTCCCTTTTACGAGATCCAGTTGGAGTTTCATTCAAATGGATCGGAGGACACTGGTTTCTCTCAAACAGACAAGGGTGTTAAATCCTAGATTCTTTCCTAGACAGCCATGAGGCTGTTTTTGACATTGGCCAAGGTCAGGGTCACAGTATTTGAGGGTATGGGTTGTGTGCTCTCCTGTCCTCCGCCAGCTCGCATTCAAGCTTAGTGCTATCAGACAGCCCATACCCATGCCTCTTCTCGCACTTTATCTGTTGTACCAGGAGTCTCAACAATGTATCGTTTAACATTTAATTATTCTCTGCAACTATGGGATAGTTGTATTCTCTGGAATACATCCTGAGTTCCTCCAGGGTAAGACTATTTTTTGCTTCTTTCAAATTCACCTCAGCACCCAACACAGCAAATACTTGAGTAAATATTTTTGGATTGATTATTGACTCACATCTTGTTTGTGTGAGACACCTGGGATGTACACAGAAATCCTCATGGCCCCAGCACTGCTCTGTGGTCTAATGATTTCCTATCATTTAGCCTTTTGTGAATACTGTATCATCTAATTGACATGAAAATGTGACCTTTTGTTAATTCTTCTGAAATGTGTAATGCTAATGCCTTCTGAGAAGAAGTAACAAACTCTTCCTGACAACGCAGGAAGACTTGTGAGACTTTATTAGAATACACGCAGGTGGCACATGAAAAGTAGACCTCCAGGAATTTCTCATC